>NC_056742.1:53682646-53982646 GCF_019279795.1 Protopterus annectens
ACTGGACTATTCTAGCTTAGTAAGGCGGGAAAACAAGAGATATTTTTTTTTTTTTTTTTTTCAGAAAACAAGCAGAAAACAGATACAGTAAACACTTATAAATGCTATAAATCGGCTATCACAGCCTACACAAACAATTTGCAACAGTTACAGATTTTAAAGTAACAAATTGAGAAACAAGTGCAAAAACAGAATAAATGCAGAAAAACAGTAACAATGTATCAGCAAGCAGGCGAAATACAGTTGCTAGATAAATAGAAGTGGAAAGCCACAAAAATTATACTTAAATCAGGTAAAGTCGCTTTTTTAGCTCTCTGAAGCTTGGATTACTCTGCTGGCCACCACGAGGATCTGTGCTGAGTAGGTACAAGCCTATGTGTGGAAACAACATCGGTGTGGATTGGCAGATGATTCGTTGTCCCGCCCCGTGTGAGGGACGTGGGCATGGCATATGCGTTACTCCGCACTAATAATGCCAATCATCCACCGGAAAATGCAGAATGCAGCTGTGAAATGTGTACAGCCCTATACTAGTGTCCAGTAGGCAGTTCCCATGGATGGACAAATGTACGGCCAAGATGGCACCCATAGCTGCAAACCTGGGGGAATCCCACAGCTGTTGCAAGGCATAACCCAGGAAATACAGATAGGGACTACAGTAGACACTCCCCATACAAAGCCAGACCGCTGGGCAGATACCGGCATACACAGCACTCAATCTGCCAGCACATAAATGGGGATCACACGCTTCCATACAGCGGAACAGATGGGTGACCTGTGGAACCATACCAATGGCACAATATCAACGTCAGCTGGGAAAGACATACGATGGTCAAACTATGGCGTTCCCACCAATGAAAGACATCCTTCAGTGAATTAATAGGATTGATGTCACTTGACCATGGAAAACACCCAATCAACAATAAAGACTCGCTGGCACCCTATGGCCACAAACCATGTCACACATAGGTAGATGGAACAGTCAACTTAAACATTTCGTCCACGACAGGTCACATATGGTATCCAAAGGTTCTTCATAGACATGTATGCGCTATCACCCGTAGGCCCCGTGAGACTTACACATAACATGGAAGCATCCAGGCTTTAAATATCCACCCTTACACTTCCATTTGTCACTTTCTATGCGAACAATGAACATGTAGCCACAGCATGAAAAGCACAGACGCACTGCTAACGACACACACACATGTCAACATCTCAGAAAGCATCCTATGAACACACGTATTACATAATATTGTACTATGACAAACAAACAAACCAGCAACCTGCGGCAAGAATAGTCCCGTAGTTCGACACAACACAAGTCTTCTTAACGTTTAAACAGTTTATTAAAACATGCAACGTTTTCGTTGCTTCCACAACTTCTTCAGAAAAAAGCAAATTCTAAAAATGTTCACAATCAACAATGTGAGTTTTAACGAGTTCTTAAATCTCACATTGTTGATTGTGAACATGTTTAGAATTTGCTTTTTTCTGAAGAAGTTGTGAAAGCAACGAAAACGTTGCATGTTTTAATAAACTGTTTAAACGTTAAGAAGACTTGTGTTGTGTCGAACTACGGGGACTGTTCTTGCCGCAGGTTGCTGGTTTGTTTGTTTTTCACGGTTTTGCAGTTTTTCCGTTTTTCCGTAGTATGATATTGTACTATGTCGAATCCTCAACAATCGAAGACCTAACAATGTATGTGGAAGATATGCATAGCATATCACTGTAATACAACGGTACAGAACTGACAGAGTGGACAAATGTATGTTAACCCTACATCTGTATCTACACTACATTCCCGTTACGGGTGTTTGCTCCACCTGCCTCTCAAAAGATGCCTCAGCAGTTATCCATCGGTCAGCCCTGGTGTGTGGCCAACCCTCCACCTACTAATCTATCTACATCCGCATTCTTCAGCATAGCTGAGGAGGTCCCTCCTGTGGTGTTATAATCTAGACGTCGTAAAACACCGAATGTAGACGTATGCCTTGTGATGTGCCCATAGCCGGCCGTAGGCATACGCCAATCCTGCGGCTGCCCAGGGCGCCGCTCTAGTAGGGCCACCTGTCTAGTAGGCGTGTCACGTAGGTATACCGAGATGGGTGCACCATGTGTTGTGGTGGCGTGCGCCATGTAGCCCCACAGCCTAGGGCAGCGGCCGATCTAAGGCCGCTGCCGTCGGAGGGGTAGTACAGTCTGCAGGTATGTGCAGACGTGCACATGTAACAGCGGTCCACAAGGATACCCATAGTGGCGACAGCTGCACACATGGCTATAGCGGGACACACACACGGCCATGCATACAGCACAGTTAGACATACACACACCATAAATAGGCAAGTACACACAAGGTGTATGTCGTCTATGGGTACAGTGTCAGGACAGCAAGGATAGCTGTCTGCCACGTAATCCAGCAGATGTCTATGAGGTGTTCTGGAATACGGACGGTGCATGGACAATGTGTGGATATGCAACGTACCACAGTTATATGTGTCAGCCGTGCAAATATGCGATACATGGGGAAGACAGCTGTCCATGGTAGAGCAGCGGTACGTCCACAACATAGGTACATAGATATACAAAGAAAGAGATACAGACGGACACATCCGGCAGGCCCGTGAGTGTAATGTACACAGCAGCACCCCACCACACCATAGTAGGGTGCACGTGGAGAACACGCTACGGAGGTCGCCGACCCAAACAAGCACACAAGCAGTACACGAGCTGCGTCCCGCCATCCACAAACACAAGGATGGCGCCAGGTTATGGGTGTTCCGCGTAAACCTCAAAGCCATACCGTATGAACCCATGCAGCTGGGAGCCTGGACACACACACACATGTGGCACGCATGATGATTGACCACACCCCCACATACCCAACCGCACAAACGTACAACACAGGTATGGTATGCGCTACGTGGACCACCGAGTACAGCACCAGCAGAGGCACATGTACAGGTGGGTGGCAACAACCGTACAGGAATGGCTGCTGGTAGGCAAGGTATGTGTTTTGAAGCGTCTAAAAGCATGTTCATCCGCAGAGGCAGCTGGAAAAACACACACACACACGGAAGGGCCGTGAGCCGAACCTACGCCTATCTACATGAACTCACTACAGTATGAAGCATTTACAGAACGCGCTACCGAGTTTACTGAGCACAGCGCTGTCAGAGGCATACTTCTAGGCTGGTGACATCACCCGCAAGACAATAGCTGGCAATAGCCAAGGTATGTGTTGCGAAGCGTCTAAAAGCATGTTCATTCGCAGAGGCAGCTGGTAACACACACACACACACACACACACACACACACACACACGGAAGGGCCGGGAGCCGAACCTACGCCTATCTACATGAACTCACTACAGTATGAAGCATTTACAGAACGCGCTACCGAGTTTACTGAGCACAGCGCTGTCAGAGGCATACTTCTAGGCTGGTGACATCACCCGCAAGACAATAGCTGGCAATAGCCAAGGTATGTGTTGCGAAGCGTCTAAAAGCATGTTCATTCGCAGAGGCAGCTGGTAACACACACACACACACACACACACACACACACACACACACACACACACACACGGAAGGGCCGGGAGCCGAACCTACGCCTATCTACATGAACTCACTACAGTATGAAGCATTTACAGAACGCGCTACCGAGTTTACTGAGCACAGCGCTGTCAGAGGCATACTTCTAGGCTGGTGACATCACCCGCAAGACAATAGCTGGCAATAGCCAAGGTATGTGTTGCGAAGCGTCTAAAAGCATGTTCATTCGCAGAGGCAGCTGGTAACACACACACACACACACACACACACACACACACACACACACACACACACACACACGGAAGGGCCGGGAGCCGAACCTACGCCTATCTACATGAACTCACTACAGTATGAAGCATTTACAGAACGCGCTACCGAGTTTACTGAGCACAGCGCTGTCAGAGGCATACTTCTAGGCTGGTGACATCACCCGCAAGACAATAGCTGGCAATAGCCAAGGTATGTGTTGCGAAGCGTCTAAAAGCATGTTCATTCGCAGAGGCAGCTGGTAACACACACACACACACACACACACACACACACACACACACACACACACACACACACACGGAAGGGCCGGGAGCCGAACCTACGCCTATCTACATGAACTCACTACAGTATGAAGCATTTACAGAACGCGCTACCGAGTTTACTGAGCACAGCGCTGTCAGAGGCATACTTCTAGGCTGGTGACATCACCCGCAAGACAATAGCTGGCAATAGCCAAGGTATGTGTTGCGAAGCGTCTAAAAGCATGTTCATTCGCAGAGGCAGCTGGTAACACACACACACACACACACACACACACACACACACACACACACGGAAGGGCCGGGAGCCGAACCTACGCCTATCTACATGAACTCACTACAGTATGAAGCATTTACAGAACGCGCTACCGAGTTTACTGAACACAGCGCTGTCAGAGGCATACTTCTAGGCTGGTGACATCACCCGCAAGACAATAGCTGGCAATAGCCAAGGTATGTGTTGCGGAGCGTCTAAAAGCATGTTCATTCGCAGAGGCAGCTGGTAACACACACACACACACACACACACACACACACACACACACACACACGGAAGGGCCGGGAGCCGAACCTACGCCTATCTACATGAACTCACTACAGTATGAAGCATTTACAGAACGCTACCGAGTTTACTGAGCACAGCGCTGTCAGAGGCATACTTCTAGGCTGGTGACATCACCCGCAAGACAATAGCTGGCAATAGCCAAGGTATGTGTTGCGAAGCGTAAAAGCATGTTCATTCGCAGAGGCGGCTGGAAACACACACACACACACACACACACACACACACACACACACACACACACACACACACGGAAGGGCCGGGAGCCGAACCTACGCCTATCTACATGAACTCACTACAGTATGAAGCATTTACAGAACGCGCTACCGAGTTTACTGAGCACAGCGCTGTCAGGAGGCATACCCCTACGTGGGTGGTATCATCTGCAGAGGCAATGCGCCCGATCGGGAATTAAGTCAGAGTGCGCAGTCACGCAGCCTGTTACCATCCCAAGGTCGCCGTACAGTAACACGTTAGTGCTGCAGTCGGGAATACCAAGTAACTACTGATCAGTACATCACGACAGGAATACGGGATGCACCGCATGACAGTTCACCCTATGAGAGGGCATCCAGCGTGCAGGATGTAGGCAACCAATGTGGCATGACAGCCACACATGTGTCACCTGTATGGTCACCATATCTATGCAGGATGCCATTGGCCATGGCTACACGCATAGTAGCAGACATCGGTGACGACTGTCGTGTGTACCCCCGGCGGGTGTACTGGCCATGCCTCCCACACCTAGCGGTTGCAAAGGGGAGACAGACATGCTCACGGGGTATCAACGCAGTCGTGCGCGGTGTGCACTGTACTGTGTGTCTATCTACACAGCTGCTTACTGGGCATGCTCAGACACTTAGACGCGGCACAGAGCAGACATGCATACACATGGTGCGACGGCATGGGTGGCGGAATGTGGACCGTCGTGTGTGTCCAGCCACACAAGAGCAACCTGGCCATGCCACAGACGTGGCCGTTGCGAAGGGGATACAGGCATGCACCCAGGGTATAACTGCAGTCGGGCGCGGTGTGCACTGTGCTGTGTGTCTATCTACACAGCTGCCTACTGGGCATGCTCAGACACTTAGACTCGGCACAGAGCAGACATGCATACACATGGTGCGACGGCATGGGTGGCAGAATGTGGACCGTCGTGTGTGTCCAGCCACACAACAGCAACCTGGCCATGCCACAGACGTGGCCGTTGCGAAGGGGATACAGGCATGCACCCAGGGTATAACTGCAGTCGGGCGCGGTGTGCACTGTGCTGTGTGTCTATCTACACAGCTGCCTACTGGGCATGCTCAGACACTTAGACTCGGCACAGAGCAGACATGCATACACATGGTGCGACGGCATGGGTGGCAGAATGTGGACCGTCGTGTGTGTCCAGCCACACAACAGCAACCCGGCCATGCCACAGACATGGCCGTTGCAGCGGGGAATATCTAGGTGCAATTAACCATGGGTAGGACTGGACTACAGTTTGTTGCATGCTACAGACCACACTCCCAAACACAGGATACCTGCACAGATGTCCTGAGGACACTGGTGAGTGTGCATGCTCTCACAACAGCACCGTATTGGGTGACATCAACCACCCATACATAGACTGGGAACATTACCCATGGCACAACACCCTACGCCACCGGTCCCAGGTGTTCTCACACCTGGCCACTGTTAAACAGCCATGCACCATACACACTAGGGGGGGATGTCTAACAGTTCTGCCCATCACACATGGTGAGGATATGCCCCACACAGGATGTACAGCCCTCAATGGTGATGCCAGACCATATAGTGGATCCACTGGTCATCCACATCCTGCACCCAACACTGGCATGGGGGACCTCAGTGATGACCTCTCCACAACAAACCACACACATCATACGACCGGTGTGGTACTGTACAAGTCCTCCATGCCAGTGTTGAACACAGACCACACTGCCAACCGCCTTACGAATGCCTTCTCTGAGCACCCCCATGCATGTCTGCACCAGGCGAACATGATAACATCAGGACCTTGTCCACCACAGGTAGGCACATGGTGTGGTGGACCCCAGCCACTGACAAGCTGTACATCAACAGTTGGAGCTAATACATGACAGAGCAATGTCAGTACCAGGGAAACCATCTCCCATTCATACCGGCGTCACCATACGGCCACACATACAATCATCCACGGCCGCTTGTGGGAGTGGTACTGCAGAGGGCACATGAGACAACCATAGGGCCTTCCCTAACTGTGGTAAGGACATGGTTGGGGGCGCACAGACATGGCTGGGAATGGTCCAGAATGGTACAACGGTCACTGCACCCACAGACATTGTCAACAAACCAGCGGACATGTTCCATGCATACATCCACCCCCACCCCCCCCAAGAGGGGAGATATCCATCCCACCAGAGTGTAGCCTCCGAAACATCTCATATGGCCTGGAGTGATCTCATATCTCTATGGCGGTTGACACAGCACCAATGGGCAACGATGGTGTCCCTGGCTGTGTGCTACCCATCCTCATTGAGGCCCTCGACCCACACATGAGGCCACTGTGTCATGTTAGCCTTACTATGGGCTATGTCCCCGATGGATGGCATATGGCATCTGTGGTCCCACTATGCCAGGGTAGTGCTCTTCTGGACTGTAGACAGCCACACCCTATCAGCTTGACAAGCCTTGTCTGCAAAGCTGTGGTGAGGTCCATACAGGTGCCCATGGACACAGACAGCGGTGTACAGCCAATACCGGAACATACCCACAACAACATAGTCAAGGGTGGATCCTGCCTCCCAAACCTGCTCGTCCTGTCTGGAGTGGTCACCAAGGCCATTGATGGTGATACGCAGGTTTGCACACAGTACCATGACCTGGTGGGAGCATTCAGAGTACACTCCACATGGGACTCATGGAAAGGCTTGCCAGCGTACATGTGGGGACATATGTCACCCGATGGCTCTCAGAAAGGTTGGAGGTCACACCACACAGGGTTGGTGTTCCTGGTGCCGTGTCAGACTCATATCTGGTCTCTAGTGGAGGCCCACAGGGCTCAGTCCTGGGCCCCTGCCATACGGCATTCGACCTTCCAATGTGCATGCAATCATAGGAGGATTGTGGCAGACAAGGTATGCAGATGACTACACACCAGCCACCATACCCAACACCCCATGTGACACAGACATCCACCTAGGGCGTCATAGACATGGATAACTGGTGCCAGAGCCATGGCCTGCTGTTACATGCCAGAGAAGGTGCAGACCTACCCAGTGTGAAGGACATGTTCGGCCCAATGTAACATGTAGGTGGTAAGCCATTCAAAATGGTGGACATGTACATGGAAATGGGTACCACACCTGTCGGTAACCTCTGTCAACACACACAATGGCAATGTGGGTGTGAAGACATTCCACTGTGGCCACCTGGTCTGGAAGGAATCGCATCCACATCAGGGGTGTTCATTGTACCCCTGTACACATCACACACCAGAGCAATGACTGCGTACGATGGCACATCTGGCCTGTACCAAAGCTGACACCTGCAGCACTCGGAAGGACCACAAACGTTCCACAACGCGGGGATGACGGTGCTAGGACATGTGTCACAAGCTGCACGACCAAGGGGACTCCGGCTGTATACCTTCCCAGCACATCTGCTCTGTGCTGATCTGTGCCTGGCATACACGGCCATGTCCGACCTGGGTGACATGGGCATATTCCACC
Organism: Protopterus annectens; assembly: GCF_019279795.1. NCBI lineage: Eukaryota > Metazoa > Chordata > Ceratodontiformes > Protopteridae > Protopterus > Protopterus annectens. The sequence continues at coordinate 53,691,012 of NC_056742.1, forward strand.
TCCTAGGCTCCAGGCAAACACGGGCACAGAAGCGACTGTCAGACACCTCACCACAAAGATGAGTGGGATGTGCTGGGGGAACAGGGTCAACGGCCAGAGACCCCCTACAACACGGAGAGGAGTGCCAGCCCATGTTAAGGAAAGGCCCTGACTGCCTTCGTCCAGGAGTAATCATGATGTGTGGATGTGTGAACATAGTTATGCGCCAGGCATCATCCGTGTGTCAGTGCTGGACGAGGGACTGGGGACTGATGCATGTGGCATCCCCATCCTAAGGGGTGTTAGCAGCCACACACAGTCATGCTAGGTCTACACATGTCGTAGGGCACATAGCCTGGTATGTACATGTGCGCCTATGTACCTATGTAGGGGTCCATGCCGGTTGCGGGTACCTGTGCTATGCTGATGTTGCCAGACATGCCTGTGGGTACCCCACGGCTACACGTGGGGAACTAATAACAGTGCTCCCAGTAGGCACATGCAAGTACACCATCATTGTCATACGGGTTAACTGAACCAACATGGTGCTACACATGTAACCACCACGCATACTGTGTACACAGATCAATGAATGCTGCACCTGCCCTACATGGTATGTCTGTTGCATGATGTCAGTGCACAACCCACATCACATACACACCTGTCACCAGCCATACACACACACCACAACATACACATCACGTACTATGCGGACACAGGTATCACATACACCTCTCACTATCTTGTCCACCCTGTGCATCAGAATATGTTTGCATAACCGTGCACCGATGGTGTTGCTCACAGTTCTGCGGCAGAGACTTCATCATATGCACAGGGTGATATGTGTGCCACAGGCATGGGCTGTACCAATGGATGACATCATGTGTGTGTGTAAGGGCCTGTGCATTGACTGGGCATGACTGTGTAGATTGCATGTGGATGTGGTGGAGCCCTACAGTTGTGTTTGCTGTGTGTGGGTTTGTGCGTACACGGTTCAGTCATCTGTGATGCCTACACGGTATGCTTGACAGCCCCAGACTGTACAGTGCAGGTGTTACGGCTCACTGTGTCCGCCTGCGGCGACGTGACCCGCGCCTGCCTGGGGTCGCACGGGCACTACCGGGTGGAGGTACGGACTGTCCACTCTCCGATGTCACATGTCCGCTGGAAACGTGCCCACGCCGGGGCCGTCCAGGGCCACGTCCACGTGGCCTGCTGTGTCCTGGTGTGGTTGGTGTGGTAGCAGCTGCACTGCTGCTGCTACCAGCACTGTGTGGGTGGGCATGGGAGGTGGCACGCACACGCTGACCTGCACCTGTTGGTGTTACTGGCCCACACCCACGTGCCCTATGCCTCACCCCTACCATGTGTTCCAGCACGGACAGCTCACGCTCACGGATGGCCATGCCTCGGTCGAGGATCCCAGCCATCTCACCCAATCTCCTATCCAGAACATCGGCAAGATGCTGTTGGGCATTCGCCAATGACTGGATGTTGTCATTCAAGGAACGGATTGCAGACCTCTGCAGCCTCTGCCCTTCCTGGTTCTGCCGTTCGCGTGCCTGCGCCGCCATTACAGTCTGGAACATGCGTCTGGTTATACCAGCTGCTGCACCCTGTACGGCAGGTGTATGTCTAGCGGTGCTCCCCCTACGAGCAGCACCTGCCACATGCCTGTGTGGCACTGCACCAGTCATTACACTGGCAACATCGTGTGTACCCACACCTTCTGCAGCCACCACACATTCCTGCTCGGTGCCAACAGACGCTGACTGACCGTCATCCATGGGCAATGGTGTTGGGGTATGTGTCGGCATCTGAACCGTGTGCAGGGATGAAGGGGACGTAAGTGTGATGTTCTCCAATGGCACAGTGTCTGCCTGTGACGACCCTGCCTGTGCCTCATGCACATGGTCATCACCACTAGTATCTGTGTGGACACTAGCATCAGATGGACCGCAGGAGGGGAACTCACCTACAGCACCTGTCAATACAAAGACATACCGTCCGTTACAATACAGACATGCACACACACACACACACACACACACACACACACACACACACACACACACACACACACACACACACACACACATCATGCATGTGATATTGCAGGTGGCATGCAGCATTCCCACAGCACAGACCAGTGAATGCAGACCAGACATTCATAGTGGCAGTATGCACACTGCCCTGGTGGGTACACTACAACAGGCAGGTGTCTTTTAGTAGGCATGCAGTACACACATTCATGGTAGTTTGCATGCATCACCGTGATACACCGTGTGGCCACGGGCGAGTTGACAGTACACATGGCTGCCGACACTATGTCATGTACACTGCAAACATGTGCGGTATCATGTGGACATGTGACAATGGTGTCCCACCACATGCACCACATCACAACAGCTGTCACAGTGCAGTGTTATGTGTACAGTCTACAGATACAATGTATGGGTAACAGGGATGTCTGTGCAGGTGCGGTTGGTGTGAGCTGTATACATAGCTGTACAGTGTGGAGTGCGGGCACTTTGCCACTGCACAGTAGCAGGACACAGGTATGTTTCTGTGCGATGCGTGACCTGGACGCATTACATTGCCATGTCTGAAAGTCAGTTCAGCTGCTCAGCAGCACGTATATGGTGGACATTGGTGGCACCTGTAGTAGCTGTGGACAGGCATTCCACGTCACTGGTGTATCACATCAGATGTCCAGGGGGTCCACTACAGTGATGAGCCCACTATGTGTGTACAGGGTGCAACAGTGAATACCCACTGTGGATGTACTGTGTGGCAACATGCCTGTAGGTATCGCCCATGGCCTTGTCTGTCTGGGTCATTGACAATTGTGTGTGGTGGACATCGTGCACACGGCCCTGTGGTGGCCCATGTCACATACAACCATACTAGTCTAAGGTGTCACATTCCCTACGGATATGCAGACAGTGTGGATGTCTGCTATGTCGTGCATAGGTCATGTCATGGTGTGAAAATGTTGCAGACAGACATCCACGTGCATGGGACATGGTATGTGCCATGTCACAACGTGTGCACCCGATGCAGGGGCATAGGTCACATTGGTAACACCTGTGCTCTGGCCAGATCACAGCTCACTATGTGGTACTGTGTGCATACTGCAGAGGCATACCAATGCATACTACACATGCAGCCATTGTGGAACACCGACACCATTGTATGCATAGCTGACTGCACGTAACACACCAATAGGTTGTGTGGTGTCATGCCACTCTACGCTAACGGTTGTATCTACTGTACATGGGTGGTGCAACCTGTATACCGTGACTGGGGCACACACAGGTGTGCATGTCATGCCTGGACACATGGGGAATATCAATACACCGTATCATGCCTTTGACTAGCAACAGACTTACCTGCGACAGACCCTTGTCTTTGCGACACGCCAGACGTACCTGTAAAGGGATGACACAAAGGTATACACATTATCCATTACTATCGCCACAGTCAGCACTGTGCATGTCACATCATGCATCTGTGAGTTAGCATGTGCTATGCACATGTCTGGTAACACAACATAGCATACTGTAGTATGCATCTTGTGTGGCCATATACCTGGCATGTGTTGCTATATTATGTGTTGTACTATGACACCCACTCCCACGTCGCTTATCATACAAACATGCAACACTGACTTACCAGGCAGCTCCGAGCTCATAGTTTGGGAGACACCCACCTCCACGATGGACGCAAGAGTTTCTGCGTGTTGTTCCGTGGGTGTCCCCAGACTGGCCAGGAGCTCCTCCGTGGCTGTGAGTGGGGCTGGGTTGGTGGCCCACCACCTGTCCCACGTTGATGTCTGGCGATTGCAGCGGCACGCTGTCTTGCATGCCGGATCAGGTCTGTGCAGTGCCTGCGGATCTGTTGGTAATTGCGGTTGTATCCGCCCAGGCTGTTCACCCTCCTGCACATCTCCTGCCACATCTCCTCTCGTTGCTGGGCCTGGTGTGGCACATGACTAAATAGGATGTTGTGGTTTGAATGGAGGTATGGTATAATCACCTCATCCTCCTGACGGCTGAATGCGGGAAGCCGGGAACGTGGCATTATCTGTAAGACATAATGATGGTGGCAGGTCACATTTACACTGCTGTGCTGACATACTGTTGGAAATACATTGCTATGACATGTACAACATCTGCACAGTATTCTGTGAAAGTCATCGTGGCAGTGACACAGCCGATGTGTTGGCTTCACACCATTCAGCAGTGGGTGTCACATCATATCTGTGTGCCACCCCATCACACTGTACACACACCATGTAGATGTTAGCCTGCTGTGGACATGTGTACCTGGCTGCACCTGTGTCCATATCACTTGGCATGGGTCCCCATGTGACGTCGGTGCTACTGTTCACCTGGACGCTGTGTATATGTCAGTAAACATCACGTCCGTAGCCATTGTGAACGTCAGCAGTGGCACTGTACACATACACATGGACACCTGCACATGCATGTGTTGTGCCATGTACATCCACACAGCACTGTACGGGTGTTGGACAACTTGCCACAGCTCACCTGTGTTGCACATGTGATAGACATAGGACAATGTGTAACCATGACACATTAGCAGGAAAGGCCATGCATAGCATGTACACACGCACATTGTCCAGAGCAACACACAGCACCTGGAACACCACAGGGTGCATCACCGCCACATTACTGCTGTGTATGGTTGATAGTGAGAGTGCCTTTTGTCCATTGCACCATGTAGGACTGTGATAGCTCATGCAGCCTTGCTGGGCAGGGCTGCATGGTATGGCAGGGTATGCCACATACATGGCACTGGGTTGTGATCCACCTGGGGTTTGACGATATTGACAGGGTGGCTGTCCATTCCATATGTCATTGCTATGTGTATATGGACATTCAACATGTCTATCACCATGGTGTGGACACTGGCCTCAAGCGAGGTAGGCTGCACGCTGCTTGCTGAGGGTGTGTCTGGTGCATGCAGGTATCACACATCCATGCATACACTGTAACCCTGGCAGGTGCTATGTGCTGGGATATTGATCAACACAGTGCTGTATGTGGACACACACCGCTATCCCGTGCACATGGATGGTTGCCTGCACTGATGTGGGCACCACATATGTGTACATCCAGTGCCTGCTGCCACCCCCATGTCTGCTGCTGCACTGCACACCGCCATCCCTCCCTCTGTGAATGTGGTGTTGGGCACAGCATAGGTATCCATGTATGGGGACAGGGATGTTCACATAGCAGGGTCACTGCTGGTATCGTCAATCTGACCATACACATATGACGCACCCCTCACACATACAACCCATTCATATTGTTGTTCACAACAGTGACACAGCTATACTGCTATGCCGGAGACATTCACAGCCATACATACACAGATGCATGCACGTCCATCTGTGGCATGGCCTGGACTATTGGTGTGGTTCAGCACATAACGTGTTTGACTGCAGCTGGCGCAGACGTATTGTGCACATGTCTACACAGTAAGCCTGTTCTACAGTAGGCATCTGTGATGTGCTGTGCACATATCATATCTGCACATTTGGTTGGTGTCCATCGGTCCACGGGCCAGTGGTGGGACACACAGGGATGTTGCTGAACATATATGCATGCAACCCTGTACAGCTGTAACGCTAGCCTCTCAGATGCTCATGTGTCATGGACGTGAACACCGCACCGCACATGTGGTTGTGCTGCCGCCCGTACCCATCTCCTCCTGTGGGTTGCTATCATCCCACACCCTCCTTGTATTGTATGTTCAGGCTATGCACCTATGTGGGGCTTGTGGGCATGCAATACGATACTATATGCCTTTGCACCCATCACAGACAATGTCACACAGGTACACCAGCAGCCGCACACGTCACAGCTTGTTGTCGGCACATCACATGTGGTACACACATAACACATCTCCTGTGGGACATGGTCAATTGTACTGGCATGTCCAGCGGTCACATGCCACTGCTACCCCTACATGATGGCTATGCATGACATGTGGCTGTACAGCTACTGTCACATGTACACGGGCAATGCGGCCCTACCTACATCACGTGGTACTCCCTGTGGGTTATGTGTGTCTGCATCCATGCTATGGCCATAGATGACAATTGTACATCAATATGTGCAACATACCTCATTGGGCTTGTCATGTGCACATGTTCCACGTGTCAACGCATTGTTTGTGTCTGTTGGGTGGTCATTGTTGTGCATGGTTTACATGGCTGCCATAGCGTACTGTGTGTGATTCCAGGTACTTCATTGGGCTACCAGCATTGTACATTTCCACAGCACATTCCAGCCATCATGTCGCCATCCTAGATGACAGTGGGAGGTGTTCCGCCATGTGCACATATGTCACACAGTACGAGGGTGACTGACACACATTCTCACGACTGGGTTCTGACTGCTGTGGATGTGTGTGATGGTGTTGACGACCATGACTGCGCCAGATGGTGTCATCTGGATGTGTAACATTCACAACACACACCTACCTTCACATAGCAACACATCGTCCACGACAATGGACATTCCTGCATGAACACTGTGTGCGGTATGTCTGTATGACCACTGCATGTACCACTGGTAGCCACCAGCATGGCTGCGCACAACAGCAGTGTGTATCCTGTGCGAACATGGGTTACGCCTGTCACAACACACCTGTGTCAGATGGCCCTGTGGTGGGTGACAGTGCTGTTCCACACATCATGTAACAGTATACATCGTGCACCAGTATGTTGCGGACATGTGAACGGCTGTGCTACTCAACATATGCACGCATGACACATCACCTGGTACACCGTGTCTGCCTTGCCACCTGCTATTGTGACCACCCTGTGATGACATTGTACAGGCCACATGGACTGGGACATGTGATGGCTCAATGGTGAATTAACCCTCCGGGTGTGTGTCTAGCCTGGTGTCCAGTAGCCAGTGGTCTGCACGCAGGGATACTGTACATTGGCCTACTCTGTCACTGGAAATGTTGACTATGGTCGTACTGTACTTATGCAGGCATGTGGTGTTTGTCCAGTCTGACAGTCGTGGTCAACCACACTACCGTGGCACACATGACCTGCGGACATCTGCCTAGGGTGTGCAGCCCACATGTACATCTTCACATGCTATGCTGCCTGTGCAGCAGTGTCACATGTGTGTCTCCAGCAGGGCTGTCACAGGCAGGCACAGCATGCAGTGATGTGTGACAATGCTTACACCCTCCACTGTGCTGTACACAAGCACTGCACACACAGTACGGCACGCATGTCATTTATCTGCGGTGCCTGTGACCTGCCTCCATGCCCTACACAGCACACCTGCCAGTCCAGATTGTACACAGATCATACCTCCCAGGCACATACCTGGACTGCAACACACACGGCTGTGTGGTTCCCACACCACACAGTGATTTACACACATACTGTATATTCCCGTGACACATTGCATCATAGGTAATCCATGTTCAGATACCCATGTTCGTGACCACTACACACATTGTGACACGCGATGGTGAATACACTGTACACCACAGGTTACATGCTGGCCATGTTGTCATACTGTACATTGCACCTGGGACAGTTGCTACTGCCATGTACTGACAGCAACACGCACTTCCCTAGTATGGACTCCCATGTACCCACACATGCTTGGCCATGCAGTACGCATAGCTGGGTGACACATTACATGACACATACCATACCTACACTACCCTCGGCATGCACCATACCTCCATGTGTCTGTGTGCTATACCTACAGACATCCCCCCTCTGTTTGCTGAACATCCATGCTTCACAGCCCTGCTAGCCATGCCCTAGACACACGACCATCGCAGCATGCATGGTACATGCGCTCTACAGCCGGTACTACTGACGTCCGCTGATGGAGGTAGTTAATGGCATGGCACCCCGTACGATGGACAGTATACGTGACTATGCCAACACATATCACAGTCCACTTCCGCTACATTTACGCACTGGTAGGGACCATGCTGTTCCACACAGAGACATGCTGGTACTGGCCTTTTCACAGACGCCACAGTGGTATTCCTGTTCCATGCACATGTGCTGTATGAGCACATGTGCAGGCTGTTGCACGGTAGTTATGTTCACATGTGCATGGTGCGTCACTTGACAGTCATGGTGGGTCCTCATGGTGCATCACATACTCCACAGCTAGCTACCTACACATGACTGCCATACATTGCAGTGTGGGCCCTCACGCAGTGTGGTGGTATGTCTCTGCTGTTTGGTTACATCCACATTCAATGCAGCATACAACACTCATGCAGGCATTGCCAACACAGATGTTGCTGGCATCGTGCCTGCCAATGGGGTACCTACCAACAATACACACTCTCACTCACTACAGGGTTCCAATCCATGGCTGGACATTGTATTAACCCTGTGGACACATACATGGTACCGCCATGCACACGTTATGTCCTAGGACACGGTCCCAATGTCACCTCCGATCTCCGTAGTTGTTGTATCCCGCCAACCTGGCTGTTATATGTCTCTGCAGCAGCACACTGAATTGACTGCTAGCCCGTTCATGGACGTTGTGTACCCTGACCACTACACTACCACATCTATCACACTACACATGGGTGGTACTGCATTGCACATATGGGGCTGCATTTGTACACCCATGACTGGGCCATTCAGTATGGCACTGGGCCACATCCTCACATACATGCTTCACACACTCATTGACAACCTCCATGCCTTTACTGGCACCCTTGTTGGGCTTCTGTGCCACCGCACACCACATCCACATGCTGGCCACCTGTCATACCATTGCATGGGTGGTTGGTGTGGTACAGAGGGTAACAAATCAGACATTATCCCCTCTTTGCCCTTCAGCGCCATTACACATTCTGGTATTGCCAATGTACGCATCCAGCATCACATCGTACCCTATGTCTCAGGATGTTACGCCATGTGACTCCTGTACAAGTCACACAGTGGTGCAGGCATATCATGCTACCTACAACATGTCAGGTACATGTGACATTGCACAGTCCTCAGTCATGTGGCCCCTCATGCTCACTATTTGCTTACATACACTACATGCTGTCACAGAGTACTGTCCATGCCTACATATACCACATCTACATACCTGGCAGCATTCTATCTCAACCTACTCATACTGCTAACAACCATACAGGTGTCGGTGTGGCAGTTATATCATGTAGATGTCATTGCGTCAGTTACATCACACATAGTGCATACACATCACCTTTGCATAGTGACAGTCATGCACTGTGTATCACATGGATACTGTCCCTATACATGCATATCACATTGTACATGTTTGCTGTACACACACATGCCCCACATGGTGCTGTGGTTGCCATATTCCACTGTGGCGTGGGTACACATGTGCAGGGCCACACATTTCTGGACTGTATGTCTTGCTGGTACATTGTGTGCCCTTGTACCTGTGCCATACACACATGTACACGCGGGCAGTGTTACAATAACACATGTGTGGTGTACCTTACACAACGGATACAACTTTACATGTCACAGTATAGTCATGCCGTGATGTCTACCCGGCTCAGACAGTTTACATATGCAAATGACAGTCGTGAAACATATCAGTACTCACCTGCATACCACTTACACAGGGGTGTCATCTACTATGCCATGGGCCATGTTCTCCACATTACTGATGCATGTAGTACTCCTACATGGCGTTTGCAGTGGGCAGGGTGAATGGAGCACTCCTGCATGTGTGCATACATACCACATTGCTCAGCCTGGGCATCTGTGTGACCTCCGCAGACTGGACACACACCATGCTGTGGGACATAGGTCCTGTGCACATCCCACAGGGACGCACTGTGTCACTGGTCATGTGATAGTTCCCTTGCTGGTAGGGTGACACAGACCCATGGTACCACCACAGCGGAAGTACTGTATAAACATACAGTTGACATCCACCTCTGCTGTTCAGTGGACACTACCATGGGGGGGGTGACACTACTGTGTACATTGCACATGTGTTTACACACGGCCCTGCCGGACATCATTGTTGCACACATTGCACCTGCTACAGAACGTTTGGACATGGTTACTTGCTGTTCCCTCCATTTCGGGTACCTATTCTGCTACTACTCTGTCCCATATGTGCAGGCCATACATATCCTGTTCATGTACATAACATTAGGCCATCCCTCCATCATGCATGCTATGCCTGTGATACTGTCTATAATTTCTGAACGTATCCATCATGACAGCTTTGCATTACACATACTTGACATAGTCACCCCTACTGCGAGGCATACGTGCACGTCGTGCGCACATTCCGTATGACATCGACGGTATATGCCCATACACATGTGTGCTGTGACACTATACATACATGTCCTATCCCCTGCTGTGGCACTTCATTGTTGAATATCCACTGCCAGCATCAGCGTGGGTGGTGGCATTGTTCTGTGTTTGAAATCCCTATGGCGGACCTTGAGTTATCCCGGCTGTGTACATGTTGTCCCACTGCTGTGCACACATTGTCCACAGTCGTTGGTATGCTCCGCGACTTAGCACTACATAACCACCTTTTACCACTCTATGCCTGATGGACAGGTATCTTTACCTACACACACCGTTCACATACAGTGCAGATTCGTCATACGTATCATGCGTTAGACACCAGTACATCACGTGGGTTCGACATACCTTTCGGGTCTTTTGTTCCATATTCCTCGCTACTTGCTTAATACACGTTAGTGTTGTCTTCAGTATTTGTTCGGTATGAACATATGGTTTGAATATCCGGGGAGTCTTCCTTATATCCGTCGTCACCTGAGGCATGTGGGTTCATCACGCCAATAGCTGTTCATCGGTGTGTAGTTATGCGCATATCAGCGGTGCACCCCCTCTATTCGTACGTTACGCGTCGGTAGTAGGCCATGGTTCATTCCTCGTGTGGGCGTTGGTTATTTGCACTACCTTCGTGGGGATGCTATGTATTGTATCATGTTTGTGTGACTGCATCCGCTATGTGTGGTGTCAGGTACATTTCGCTGTGGTGTTAGCCGTGGATTGTGTGTGTTGGGTATGGTATTTTGTTCGACATGTGGGTGTCCGTGTCCTGGCGGCGTCTGTCGATGGCATTGTGCATTCGGATGTGTAACATAGCTGTTATATTCCTGTACACAACGGATGCAGAGATGCATCAGCTGCTGCTAGTGTTTCCCACGCGGGTTGTTGCGGGTATGCCGCTGTCATTGACTGCCTGTATGTTTTTGCTACGGTTTCGGCTGGTATCCCTTTGATATGTGCGATGGGGTATATCTGCGGATGTGGGTGACGGAGTGTGGGCCTTGCATTAATACATACACGGTATGCTTGTGTGTGTGCTCCATCCCTGCTTGGGGAGCTGCAGGTTACCTGTCTGTTGTTCTGGGAGTGTTTGTTTTGTTGATGTCGTGGTGTCGGTTTCGCCTGCATGTGTGCTTCCTGCATGTATTCCTCCTTCACATCGGTTATATATCTGCGGATGTTCGTACGTGCCTACTATCCATTGGCATTTTGTCACGGGTAGTTACGGTGATTGTGGTCCTGTACTTGGGACGGCCTGTATGCTACCGGTTGCCTCCTATTCGTGTGACGCTTGCTTAATTAACAGTCGTGGAACACACAGCGGTATTTACGGGACGGTACGTGGCCACGATCGGTGCCGGATAGCACATGCATTTTCGCCGTACATGCCTGATGCTGTGTAACGCTGCCGACGTATCGTGTTGAGTCTACCATATGGCCGCCATACATACGGGCATGGTTTGTACATGCGTCCTTTGCATCTCCTGTTGGCTATGGTCCTGTGGTACATTCTGGGACATTTCCGCTTTGCATCGCTTTTATGTCGCCACGCCCTAGCCACTGAGGAGCTCTCAGTAGTACTTTGTGGGTACTGCTGTACATACGCCTGTGGTTCCTGTACTGTATGCCTACGCATGTTATTCCACTCCGCCTGTGACATGTCACCTACATACACATTTTACAGTGGCACACATTACACACACACAGCGGAACACACGACAACCTCACCTCACACATACACATATAGCCGCCGCACCGACGGTTGCACACAGTACCTACGTTTACCATCGACGCCGGTGGCGGTGTGTACCTCGCACTCATATCCTATGAATATGACACGCACATGTCCTGTTACTGTACCGTGGCCTGGCAATCATCCCGACCGGCGGATATGCATTGATGCAGGTTGACATTTCCATGGCTGGCGTTCCCTGCTCTGCCCACCCTCCCGGATGATCGGGTTGTCGTTCACTATGTTTACTATGTGGAGATTTCGCCTCTTCTCTGTAAACTTGCATCCCTGGGATTCCATATTTACCTGTTGTACTTTATATCTGTGTATGTGTACATATATTTCTACGTGTGTGATGATATCTATCTCCGTATCTGTGTATGCACATAAGTACATATGTGGTCGACTTGCGCCGAAAGTGGCAGCATACGGCTACGCCGTCTGCTGTAGGACCGGCGTGCGGTTGAGGTGTTGGCGTTCCATGCTCCGCTGGCTATTGGGTGTGCAGTGTTTGGGTGGTGCCTATGTTGGAGTCACACATACGTCCGCCCATACGGTACACATTACGGGCGGACATGTTTGTGTGGCGTCCATTTCACTGTGTGTGCAGGTAGGGAGGTGTCAGTCCATGGGGCCTACGCTGTCAGAGTATGTGCTATACGTTCCCTCTTTGCCAAGGCATAGGCATATTGGGTACGCCGCCTACCTACTGGGGCTGGCACAGTGTGTTCATGGCGCTGAACGCCTGTGCCTGTGCTTGCCTTGGCAGTTGTGGCGGCTTGGTGGCCCTACACCATTATGTCCCTGCAGCAGCTGTTTCCGCAGAATCATATTGTGTAGCATACAACATACTATGAATATGTGGGCACATGTGCCTGGAGAGTACTGCAAGGCTCCACCGGATGTATCCAAGCACCGGAACCGTGATTTCAACATCCCAAACACACGCACTATGATTATTCTGGTTTGTGCGTGTGCCTCATTATAGCGTTCTTGCATGTGTGTGTGTGCATTTCTGATGGGTGTCATCATCCACGGCTCCAGTGCATAGCCAGCATCCCCACAAGGTGACCTTGTGTGATGTCCCCTGGCGAATACCTGATACAGCTGTGAGGCATGCCAGATATGGGAGTCGTGGTAGCTTCCAGGGCTGCCAGCACACACATCCATGATAATGCCCTGCGCATTGCACATGACCTGGCAATTGATGGAGGGGTATCCCTTGCGGTTTATGTAGCGTCTACCCTGCTCCCGGGTGGTGACTTGATTTCTATGTGCGCACAGTCTATCGCACCCAGTACCTCCGGTATTGTGCCACACGGTGGAAGTGGCGATATTGCTAGCCAACTCCTCCTGAGATCTGGGGAAGTTTATATACTCATGGGCATGTCGTAACATGGCATCCAGGAACTGGTGTAGTACCCTGGATGCTGATGCCTGTGAGATGCCCATTATATCCCCGGTTGGCCTTTGAAAGGTACCTGTAGCCAGTATTCGCAAGCTCACACATACCTTTGTGTCCACTGGGATGGGCTCCCCTCTGTTGTCTCTTGTTCTCAGGCGTGGCCGGCACAGCTCCACTATTTGCTGTAACGTGTCCCTGTCCACCCTGTAGCGCTCTACTATCTCCAGGTCTTGCAGCCCCTGGTAGGTCACCCTTGGTCTGAACACTCTCCTTCTCCTCTGAGGCCTACGGTAGTTGTCGGCACCCTCCTCCGCAACTCCGTCTGTCTCTGACACATACCGATGCATCACAGCCATGGCGGCACCCAACATATACATATTAAAAGTTCCCCGTGTGTTTACACCCTACGGTGCGGCGTTTGGGAAATCGCTGTGTGTTGTGTGCATTCACACTTTATACTGTTGTGCTGTATACCCGGTGATGTCATTGGGTGTGTCTGTGTGGCCGTATCTGTGGATTATCTTCCGTGTTTTACCGTTGCAACTGCAACGCTATTGCCTTTAGTGTTACATTACACTTGCCTGCATTGGCTTAGCTTTGCATCTTACCTTACTGTTTCTGCACGTTGCACCTACTATTGCCTGCAGTGCATCCTGCAGGCACATGGCATATGATGCATTTTGTCTGCCGCCGTTATGCTACCTCTGTACTTGGCTGTGCTATTTCGGTTCTTTGCTCTTTGCATTTCTGCTACATCCCCTACTATCTTTGCATTCCTATGCCTCCCTTTCCGTTTTGCGGAGTCTGCATGCAGAGTTGTCTGCTGCCGCCGCTTGCCCTTCCTGGATTGATTGGTGTTGATTGCTCATTACGGCTCCAATTACACTGCTTCCGCATTTCCTCATATTCTCCGCATTACCTTCCTATATCCGTGGTTGTTGACGGGAGGCCGCTCCATGACTGAGTTGGGGAACGTAGTCATCCTCGTGCACATGCATCTGTGCGCGCATTATGTACTCTCAGCATCTATCTCCTCACACGGTCCTGCTGCTGTAATGTGCATTGTACAGCCCATGTTTGCTGGCCTCCAATGTGCTTCCTCCTACAGTGGCACACCTCTCTGCGATTGACATGTATTCCGTGTAGGCCACTCTTCGGTGTAATACCGCTGCGCCATTTGCTCCATCCTTACACCAGTGGCGGTTTTGCGATTCACTATTATCTGCCTCATTTGCATGGCATTGACTGCTAATACATGGTTACGGAGCGGAACGCTGCCGCCACTCGCGGACAACCCTTGCGCTGGGGTTGAGGCTTTCCATACATACTATGGTGTGTGGTGGCTGTGCAGCTGATGTGTATTATACTGCTCTTTTAGGACATTGTCATATTATTTCATTGTTTTGCACCGTCTGTGCACATGTCTGGGGTTCTGCTGTGGTTTCTGCGTACATACCATTTATGTCATTATTTACATTTTGTGCATGTTTTCTTTGGACATTCTCGGTGCCTTTCGCCATTGGCATATTGCACCTGTATGATACCTGACGTTGACAGCCTTCCGTTACCCCTTGGTCATGTTTGGGTAAATGTAAATCGTTTTTTTTGGTTTACATTGCCGCGTCTTACGCTTCGCGCCACTTCGTGGATCGCTATTTGGCTTTATTTGCATGGTGCAATACCGCGCACAGTGTGTTTAGCATACCTACGCTGGGGGCGGCGCAGGTCCGGCGCATGCCGGTAGTGCACGTGGGATTGGTTCATACCTGAATCGCTCGGTGGCCATATTTGGCTTTATAACGCCGACGCTATGCGGGCGCCTGGCGCAAGGTTCATGAATCCCGGGGACTATTTCTGGGTTACATAATAACACTTTGTTTACTTAATGTATTATACTTGGAGGAGTAATTGGTCTATAGTTCCCTGGGTCAGTTGTAGGGCCACGCTTGTGTATGGACGCCACTGTGGCTGTTCGCCAGGCCTCATGCATCTACTCAGTGGAAAGGATAAGAGTGAATCACATTAAAAGAGAATCAGTGAGGCTGTGTTTATTGTTTATTAGGAGACAATGTGGTATGTTGTCAGACTAATACAGCTAATGTTTGTTGGTTTTGGGAAGGGCATTTTGGACATATACAGAGGTGATTTTTTTAAGTGAGGTATGAGCTTAGTAGTATGGGAGAAATGGGTTGAGAGTGTAGAAAAGCTGGAACTAAAATTATCTACAAGTATATTGGTGTTACCCCTGGGTTAGAGTAGATGGTAGTGTTACATATCAACTCAGTACAGAGTTGAGTATTACTTTTAAGATTCCTTATATAGTTAGAGAAGCGTTTGTGGTTATCTTTGCAGGACACAGTATTTCATTTCTAGTTGGCTTTGCAGGTTCTGAGTTTATGCCATGGTTCTTTCCTTACCTTTTTAAGGTTGCTTTTGAAATAAAGCGGTATGTGTTTATTCCTTACTGATAGAGGTTTTGTGTTTTGCAGTAGGGTTTACTGATACTGGGGTCCCACATAAGGGCTTATTCTGAAATTTGTCACAATACTTATGATGGTTGCAGACATATCCTTAAGTGCATTAGTTAAGTTGTGAATAAAAGTTTGTGATATAAACAGCTGCTTTTAATTTATAGTAAGGTCAGATGTCATCCTGGGCTTAATTCATAAGAGAGAATACAGTAGTGTGGTGGTCTGTTTTAATGACAGAGGGTAAGTCTTTGCTGAGGAACCGATTGGTTCTGTATTAGTAAGAAGAAGAAGATTGAGGGGATTTGAGCTACTAGTAAAAGTGGGTAAAATTAAGGAATCTCAATGCATAGTCATTGTTTGTGATATTATGTATAGCAGTTGATGGATGGATAGTTGAAATCAAAACAGGATGACTATGTCAGGTTCAATAGTAAGACTCTAACTGGTTTAGATTGGTGACTTGGGAAGTGGGAGATGTAGAAGCAGGGCCATCTTAACAGCATTACTGGCCCCTGGCAAAGCAGTGCACTGGGGCCCCTACCTACACAACCACTCAGGATTAAAAATGAAAATGGCCAATAAAATTAAACATATATTTATTGATACTTCCAACAAAATCAGTGTTAAAAAATTCAAAAATATGCTGTGCAGCAAAGATTAGTCAACATAAACATTTAAACAATATAAGATGAGCCTTGAAAAACACAAACATTGCAACAAATTAATGATACTACAACTTGTAATCCATACAGACGCAGATGGCACAGTACAAAATTTTTACGAAATGTTTATTAGTAATCAAGTGTTCAATATAAACATTTGCAAATTTTCTTTGCACAGAATTGCATTATAAATCACTTTGTCAGTGGACTTGAGGATGTCATTTTCCATACACATAAGTGAAAGCCAGTTCAAACGCTGCTGCCCCGTTATGCTGTGAAGTCTTGAAAATGAATGTTCTCCTGCACAGTTGGTAACCACATGCACATGAATACTCTGAGTACAATTTCAACATTTGGAAACACAGATTTTAAGTTGTCCGAAATTATTTTACTGTACAATGCAGGGAGAGTCTCACAATTTTCACCAACTAGATGTCCCGTTCGATTCTCAGCTAGAGTGTCTTCTGTGTGGAGACATACGTGAATGGGCGTACCTTCGTTGAAGGTTGTGTGTCAGGGGATGGCAACTCGGCACGTAAAAATCTACTACCAATCATTAGCAGACTGGAGTTCCGCTGTGGCGACCCCTAACCGATAAAAGCCGAAAGACGCAAACAAACAATGTAGTGCTTGAGTTGAACACATTAATTTAAAAGGTCAGCATAATTAAGGTCTTTGTAATACACATTAACCAGATTTTCACACTTTTTATTTAGCTCATCAGAACCAATTGTTTTCACTTCACTGAAGAAGGAAAACAGATTACCAATCAATAAATAAGCTTCTACATGTTTTGTTAGCTCAAAGATAAGAGAGTCCAGAACAGAAAGGAATGTTTCTATCTTGAACTTTTCACTTTTAGTGAGAAGTACCTCTTCTTCTGATCCGTCACATCTAGTAAGACACACACTTCGGTTTTGTTCCCATTTTTTTCACATAGCTAAAATATGAAACTGGACACATACTCCTGGCTTTTAATTCATATTCACAAAATTTGTCACTAACTTCCTGAAGACAGGTTTTCAGAGAATCAAAAAGTTTCATAGCAACAAGTATGTTCACATCCTCTGACTGCAGGACATTACTTGTTTTGTTCATGCTTTCAAGAATGTTATTCCAAAGAATTGTCAAAAAGATTGTTTCCAGGTTCTCCATTTTCTTGCTCACTCCTTCTGCCTCTAGCCTTGTGTTCACTTCTTGCTCAGTGTCAGCTGATACAGAATCCAGTACATGTTTATTTTCTTGAAACTCCCATACAGAGCATGAACAGCATCAAAATGTGATGACCATCTCATGTCAGACAGTTGACCACAACATATTTTCTTAAAGATGATGCTAGAACATTCCATCAATGTGTAGAAGCAGAGAAAAAGGAATACAGACACTGAACAGAGTCAAAGAATTTTACAGTCTGTAGACAACATTCTGCCACTTTTACTCCCATCAAGTGCAGGCTGTGTCCAGCAGAGGGGACATAGATGGAGAAGTCATTCAGTTGATGAATCCATGCTTGCAATCTAGTATAGTGTCCAGACATATTTGAGGCATTATCATACAACTGAGCATGGCAGTCTGATTCTTTGCTCCATGAAAAAAGACAGGGTTGAACTTAATGAAACATTCCACAGGCTTACATCCTTGAATGTACTGGACAGTAAATGTCAGTTGATCAGTATGTGAGATGTCTGGAGTAGAATCCACATTTATTGAGTAATACTTTGACTCTTTCATTTC
The DNA here is from genome assembly GCF_019279795.1 of Protopterus annectens. Classification (NCBI taxonomy): domain Eukaryota; kingdom Metazoa; phylum Chordata; order Ceratodontiformes; family Protopteridae; genus Protopterus; species Protopterus annectens. Next base: position 53,709,343 of record NC_056742.1, read on the forward strand.
TTCAAGAATAGCACAAAAAACATGATGTCCCATTAATTTAATAAATTCCTCACAAATGTTCACCGATAAATATGATGGGTTCCCTTTTCAACGATTTCCATACAGTTTGAGATGCTCCAGGATACCTAAATAGTTTCCATTTTTTGCTGACCCAATAATTTGATTTTCTTCATGAAAAGGCAAACCTCTTGATGCAAGAAATTGAATTATGGAAGCCACATATGTCAACACTTTATGCCAGTACTCCTACTCTGAGCGATGATGTTCAAGTAATAAAGAATCTACGCTTTTTCTTTATGTTGGATCAGATATGCTGTCATGCACTTATGTTCTTCTCTGTTTTCATGTTTTACAATAACATTTTTTGTTTCCAGTCATTGAATCCTGATGTAGCAAATGGAGACTCTTTCTTGGACAACTGATGACATACAAAGCAGTACAAACAACCTTGGGAAGGTGAACAGAGCAACCATTCACTTTATACACACTCGCCATTCCACAGTTGAAGTTTGAACACATTCTTTGATAAATACCTGGTCTAAGTATTCTCTCCTCCTGCTCCTTTATACACTCTGCGTGAGTTTGAAAAGTTGTTATCATGATTCTGAGATTATGACGGCCCACTACAAATCCAGTAAATCTGCTATCTGATATCAGTATATTTGCTATCATATATTTGCTGAGTTGTTTTTAAGATGGTTCAGCAATTTTAAAATGCAATAAGTCAGTTATTTTTACTGCATTTTTATTGCACTTTATTACATTCTTTATTGTATATATTTTGCTTTAAATTTTAATTGATTATTTAATTGATTATTTAGCTGATTGACCTATTGAATTTACTTGTATGTATTTAAGTAAGTGCAGTTTGTCTGATGAAGCAACGTGAGGTTGTGAAAGCGCTTACCACTTTTTTATTTAAAAAATGTTATAGTGTGTCATTTAGGTGCTTTTATTTATTTTATTCTTGTTCCTTTTCGCACCTTGGTTTACCTGCAGCCATTTTTCTTTTATACGTACGAATCCAGTAAATCACTGTGTATCGTTAATGTTCCATAGTCCTGAATCTGTATCCTAGCTTGCAAACTCCTTTACTGTTACAGATTTGGATATTTCCTCTTGTGTAATAATCCCAGCAGTAGGGACAGGTAATGCTACCATAGGTATGTCTGCTGGACCTGGATGATTGGATGCAAAAGTGGATGTAGATGTGGATGCAATATTTGAAGGAGCAGTATTAGTGGCTGATGACATTGCACATAGGTTCAACCAGGATATTAATTCTGGAAGCTTGTACATTTTCTCCTTCTCCTCTGCAGCTCTTTTCCTCTTCTGCACTCCATTCAAATCACTACTTTTCATTTCTGCTCAAGGGGTTATTCACCAATATTAAAAAAATAAAATAAAACACTGTTTAGTGCAGTTTCAGCTGTAGAAAATTCAGGTCAATGAGAAAAGTAAACACCTTCAAAACATATACATTAGTGGTCCACTACTAAGGCTACCTACAAATAGGACCGAACTACAAACACAACCACAAAAGTTGCTGCACTTGTTAAAAAATTATAATCACTATTTAAATATATATATATATATATATATATATATATATATATATATATATATATATATAAAATTTTAAAGAAGGGGTAAAGGTATTTCATTTCACAGTTCATGTGCAGTAGAGACTCAATTATCCAAAATAATTGGGACCTAGAATAGTTCGGATAATCAAACTGTTCGGATAATCAAACATATAATTGATCGTGATAAAAAACAGTATCAGTAATCCATTTACATACTGTGGGAGTAGAACCCACAACCTTCTGCATCAAAAGTAAGCATATTACCTACTGTGCTACTAACAATGCTTGCAAATTCTTTAGCACAATAGTGATAGCAATCATTTGCTCATAGGTTCATAAGCTCATAGATGTTTACTAGGCTAACGATCAGAAGGGCCCTTTTAAGCCTAGCCATGCATCCCAAATCTCTGACAAGTTCTATTGCCCTTGATAAGTGTAAGCATGTACCTGGGAGAAGAACCATTTACAGGTTACCTGTGTCCAATGGAGAAATAGGTGCCAAACCAGGGATGAATTTCCAGTTTCCCCTCCAATTGTCCAAGTTGCACTTGAATTGGGTTAGGGAGGAAATCTGCTTCACATGGATGGGGAGTCTGTTCCATAGACATGGTAGTCTCTGGGATATATACCTATCTCTCCAGCAAATCCTATTTATATCACAGGCAAGGTTTAAGTCTTTAGAATGGGCAATTCTGGTGCTGTTTGATTTGTGGATATGCAGGAGGTCCATCAGAGTGGGGTCTGACAATGCCCTGTAGATCTCCCCTCAAAAGCCTGTAGGAGATAGAATACAGGGATAGGGCTTTGAAGTGGTTTGCATAGTACATATTACTTATGTCCTGTATTCTTTTAGTGAGGAACCTCTGTGGACGTTCCAATTGTTGGATATGCCTAGTTAGGTATATACCAAAGGGAGCATTGTACTCAATGATAGGTCTGTTGAATGCCGAATAGAGTGGAACAATGACTTCCTTGGACTTAGATGCCATACCTTTGTTTATAAGTTGCGCAACATAGAATGATTTCCTCACCACTGTAGACACATGTTGATCAAAGGATAGATTACTATCTATGTGTGTCCCTAAGTTTCTAACTACTGGGTCAACTCTAAGGGGTGCATTGTTAATATGATAGTTAACAGGGATGGATGAATTCCCAAAGGATATTATTATGCATTTCTTGGCATTTAGTTTTAGACCATGGCTCTGACACCAGTTGTTTCTCTGTGTCAGCCCCTCCTTGAGAACAGTTGTGTCAGTGGGAGATTCAATGACAGCTCTTAATTTGCAATCATCTGCAAAATTAGCCAGCCAGAGACCACTGACATTGGCCTTGACTTCAGAGAAGTAAATGCCAAAAAGGAGCGATCCAAGGACTGATCCCTGCGGGACTCCATTTGTGACTGGCCTCTTTGTAGAGGTGGTCTCCTCAATTCTAACTTCCTGGTCCCTGTCTGTGAGCCAGTTGGCTATCCACTGGGTGACATACAGATTTGTACCTAACCTCTTGATTTTGTCAACAATGCCTGAGTGAGGTATTGTGTCAAATGCCTTGGCCAGCTCAAGGTATGCAGTGTGAAAACTTTTGCCCTCATTCATTGCTTTGGTCACCTTTACAAAGAAGTATACCAGGTTGAGTAGGCATGATCTGCCCTTGACAAAACCAAACTGGGTTGGGTCCAGTGTCTGGTGGTTTACTATATCTCTGTTGAGCTTCTCCATTATAATTCTATCCATGGATTTACATATAAGACTGGTGAGACTTATGGAGCTGTAGTTTCCAGGGTCTGTAGATGGCCCATCTTTGTGCAGTGGGATGACTGTTGCCTTTTTCCATTCATGAGGCATGAATCCTGTTTGGAGGCTACAGTTAAATAGTAATTCCAGAAACTCTGATAGGTCATGTTTCATGCTATTTAGAAGGCATCCTGGGATGTTGTCTGGGCCCACTGATACAATGTTCTTGGTCTTAGAGAGAGCATTAAGGTCCTGTTCCTTAGTGATAGTAGGGGGAGTTATATTTGATGATATTTCCTGAGGGAAGGTTGAGGGGGAGAGAGGAGAAAAGTTGGAGATGAATTTATCAGCCAGGGGATTTGCTATATCTTCTGGCTCAGTATAAGTGACTCCATTTACAATGAGCTCTGCACACAATTGTGTATTTCCTTTCAGGTTGTGGACACAGCTAAAGAATGCTTTGTGGTTGTCCTTGATCTGGAAGGCCAAACTTACCTCAAATTTGGCTTTTGTAGACTTTATTTGTCCTCTGAGTTGTTTGTTTAGTTTGATGAGAGTGCTTTTATCCTTCTGGGTGCTAAACCTTCTAATTTTTGCCATGACTTTCTTCCTTCTGTTATACAGCCAATTGATTTTGTGATTCCATCAGGTTGGCTTATTTTTTGAGTTAGTACAGCTGCCTCTATGCAGCTATTAACATGCTTGTACAAGGTTTCTGTGAACAGTTCTGTATAGGCATAGGGTTTGTGGAGGCTTGAAAATTTGCCAGGTTCTCACTTAATAGCAGGAAGTTAGCCTTAGAATAGTTCCTGAATATTCCAGGTTTAGCTGGGGGTCCAGGTTTTATTTTTACTTCAAAGGAGACCATTTTGTAGTCTGATCTTACCAGGGAAGGCATTACAGTAGGGGGTGTGCAGCAGTCTCCCATATTAGTGAGGACCAGATCCAGTATAGTTGCACCCCTTGTTGATGTACTGACTATCTGGTCCAGGGAGTTTGTGTTTACAAAATCCAGGAATTTCTGTGTCTGTGCATTTGGTGTTGCATAGGATTCCCATTTAATAGTTGGGCACCCATGAATATGGTATTGGGTTGGATGGTTAGTATTTCTAATAAGTTTAAATACATGGTATGGGTTTCCTGGATCATAGAGGGGGACCTATAGTTTGCAAGTTAATGGTATTGGATTTTACCTATGGTAATTTGAACATGGAACAGTTCAAGTGCATTGTCCTGTTTGACCAGCCTTGAAGCATATTTATTTTTGATGTAAATAGAGACACCTTCACCTTTAGTTCCTGCCTGTGAATAATTGGCCTAAATGTGTGGAAGGCATTATAACCTTGCAGTGTTGGTGTGCTCTCTGTGCCTTTAAACCATGTCTCAGTGACCACACAGACATCCACATTCTCTAGGGTAAAGAGAGCTTCTAAGAAGTGGACTTTTTTGTTTAGACTCCTAGCATTGAGCAGTAATACCTTTAGATTTTCTTGGTTTTGATTTGGTATGTTGGAAGTACTTTCAGTTTGGCATTGCCTAAAAAAGGCAAAATGGGAGAAGACAGTGTTTTAGCCAATATTTGAAAGCCTAGAGGGGAGAGGTGCAGACCATCCCTGGCAAAGCAGCGTGGTCTGTTGACCATCTCCTTCCATGCTAACAAATATTGCACCACCTTAGAATGACACCAGAAACTAAGCCAATTATTAAAGTCAATAATCTTTTGTTCGTATTGTGGCATCATCCTTGGAGAAGGTAAAATGCTTCTCAATTCTAGGCTCATACCAGCCTGAGACACATATTTTGAGAGCTCCATGATGTCTCTCTTCATATAGTCTAGGGAGGTACATCTCATGTCATTTACTCCTACATGGACTATGACTGGGTCATATTGTTAATTGTGGTCCAATGACCTGAGTGCATGCATAATGTGGCAGATCCTAGCCCCTGCTAAGCAACTGATCATAACTTTCTCCTTACTCAGCCTGGTATGTCGGACATCAGTGTGCCTCCTGATGGAGTCTCCAATGACCAGAATGTTGGATTGTGTGGTGACTTGCCTTATGGGCTTAGAGGTAGAGGCTCCATGAGATGTAGCTCTATGTGTTGATGTGGATGTTGTTTCAAAAGAGTTTATTTGGGCCTGCTGAGGTTATTTCCTATGTGTACTTTGACTAGGAGGTCTTTGTGGGTTAGGAAGGTTACAAGTAAGTGCCTCAGCATATGTGGTTCTATATGTCTGCTTTAAATTGTGCGTGATGGGTGCAGCATGTGTACTACTGACGACTGTATTGACATTAGGAGTACTTTTATGTGAGAGCTTTGCCTCCTGTGACTTTATGTAAATACATCTCTCGCATACCATATCAGTTTGTTTGAAAATTAACTGGCTGTCAGTAAACATGAGGCAATTTCTACATTGCCTCAGGATGCCCATATCCGTCAAGCTGGTAACAGAGACAGTAGGAAAGTTCATATCCATAGCAATAGATCCTTTTTTATTGATTAGACAGTTGGAATGAGAATATCAACCACTGTTGCTAAACAACAGTTGCACATTGTAAACAGACTTGGCATAAGCATCACTAAACTTCTCTTCCCCTGAAGCTCTCAGCTCCTTGTAAAATGCACTTGACACTCAACAATATCTTTCAACTTTGTAGCACAAGAAATCTGGAAAAAGCCAAAGTTTATGGGGGGGTGGAGTAGACAAAGACCAAAAATCAGGGGCACATTTTAAATATTGTTTGTATAATCTTAGAAAGTTGCTAGAATAAAAGGTTTTGTGTTACCATGCAAAATTCCAGACATTCTATGAAAATCTGGACAGCTGAGAGCTATGCACTCATCTCCTTGAAACACAAGTTGTGGTAGGGATAGATAATTCGGGTTCTTGTACCTAAGGTACAGGGCTTGAGCTTGAACAAAGTGACACTAACCACCGGTGATCCCTAACTGGGGCATTTTACACTCACACACACACACTTCTGCATGGTAGGAAGAACAGGTTGGTGATGCATGTACAGGTGCAACTTTTAGGAAGGGTGTCACTGTGTTCACATAATTGATGTTTTGGATGATCGATGCTGTATGGTACAATGCTTTCTAATATTTATAATTTTCATCATTCTTCAAATATTTATAATTTAGTATAGTGTGGTATTTATTTATTTATTGACAGCAGGTAACAACATACATATATTAGCATGGGGCCCTTATGCTCATGGTGCCTCCGGGCAACTGTCCAGTGTGTCCATGCATTAAGACGACACTGCATAGAAGTGGTGCTTTTGTTCATAGTTATTTGGTAATCAGACTTGTAAACTGGCTCTAGCATATACAGGAGTTCCAGGTCTTTGTTATGCTGAATTTTGCATAAGATATTGTGATTGTGGAAAAAATACAAATATGCCCCCTCCATCATGAAAGAGGCACTACTCTCAAATAAAGATGGAGTGTTATTGCTTAAGGATCAGAAAAGTCTTCCATAGCCTTGGGGAACAGAAGGAAAAAGACCTGGATGCACTCCAAATGACACATCTTCGACTAACTTCACAGGTGCTAAATTAACTACTGGGTATGTTGGGAAACAGCAGCTGATGCCAGCTAACCCATCCTGGTGGGAGGTAGGTAGTGTTGGCTCACTGCAATAGCCATTTTAAGATCCTGGCAAGCTCCATATTGCAAGCATTGTGTGTACCACTTGGTTAGGATGTTGCACATCCATGGAAGCAGCCATAGTAGAGTTTTCAAGACTGCTGTTGGATGGAGTAGTTAAAGCCTTAGGGTTTGGCATGTTCTTTTCTAGAACTGAGAAGTGCAAAACTAAGACAGGCCTGATTGCGATTTGTTAGATTTGAATATTTAGAATGCTGACTCTGCCTAAAAAAGGAACTATGTGGTATAAAATATCTTGGCTAATATGGGGACATCCTGATAGGAGAGGTGAACTGTCAACAATCTCCTCCCAAGCTGGAAAATAATGAATTTCACTGGAATAACAGCAGTTACTGAGCCAAATGTTAAAGTGTATTGGTCACGTTTTGTTTACAATTAATTTAATTTCCCATTAAACTCCTCATGTTAAAGTTGCAAGTGATTTTTCAAAAAAAAAAATGAAGATGATTGTATGTTGTTTGAATTTTTTACTTTCACTCTTTACTTGAGTTTTCTCTATAACTACTATATCATCATATGTGTTCATTTTCAATGTGAGGTTCTACAAATATAAGAACTAGTTGACAACTTGTCCTTTTAAGAGGTAAGAAATTACTACTGATGCATTTAAGATGGAAGCATAGTAGCTGATACGTTCATTTAGGTAGTGAGGTATTGTAGGTTTAGCCTTTCATGATAACATGGAATGGACTTTCAGCTTTGAAAAAGAAAATTTAGGGGTCTATCCTTATTAATAAAATAAAATAAAATGCAAAAACAGCACACTTTTTTGGTTCTAAAGGTGTATAACTTCATATTGTATATACTAAAGAATTTATATCCAACTCCAAAGGCTTGTTACCTTCACCTGCATCAGGATATGACTTATACATTTTAAAGTCATGTATTTTCTGTTTGTATTGTGGCATCATTCATGAGAAGGAATAGTTTGAGCCCCCAGTTCTCAAACCCATATACCTTACCTTACTATTGATTAGGCAACCTTTATGCCATGATTCATGGTGAAAGTCAGAAAGGTCTCCACCACTGATAAGCTCTTTTTATCACTGGTAGTGAAAAATTTTCCGCAGTTCTATAACACAAAGAAGTGCAACATAGTGGTGGGCTGTCTCTGTGGCCTACTGCAAATGTTAATGAGGCATTTTGGAGTAGTGACCTTTGTTAGTTGGCCAACTACTCTCTCACTAAATGCCAGTGGTGAGACCTTTTAAGAAGCATTTCAACATTGTAATTAATTCAAAATTTTATTTATTACAGAACCAAAATACTCATTAAGTGCTTTCGTCCTGTTACTCAGGACTTTATCTGGATAACAATCTGCTTCCACAGTTCCTATTTACTGTATTACCAGTGGTTTCTACTGCAGAATCACAGGCAGTAAGGGTTGCTGCACTTGTCACTATAAATAGGAAACATGGAAGTGGATTGTTATTCTGATGAAGTCCTGAGTAACAGGACAAAAGCGCTTAGTGAATATTTTGGTTCGGTGATGAATATATTTTTTTATTAATTACGACGTTAACATCATGACTTATGGGCTACCAGCTTTATCCTTTGTGTTGTTACTAGTTACTTTGCTGCTTCTTTTTTATTTTAACAAGCATTGCAAGATGTGTTAATGAACATGGACAAATGTTCACATTTTCCCATTAATTTCAATGGATGAAGTTGCGCTGAGGTAAGTGATGGTCAGTTTAGTGGATAGGTAGTGGTGGTGTGTTTGTGTGTGTGTGTGTGTGTGTGTGTGTGTGTGTGTGTGTGTGTGTGTGTGTGTGTGTGTGTGTGTGTGCATGGGGCTGTCCATAAACTCCCCTAGACTAATGAGCAACTCTTGCAATAATGGTGGTGGATACTAGACACCAGGGAAATGTATGTATCAATGTCGAGTCAACTCTAAAATTTAATAGGCCATAGTTCTGCAGTACAAAACATGTATGTGTGGGGAGAAACACCAGATACCAGGGACACTCTGGAACTCTGATGTTACTTATAAAGTTAAAAGACGACAGTTTTGCAATACAGAAGATGTATGGATAGGAGGAAACACTAGACACCAGGAATGCAAAACATTTTCCTAGGTCATTTGAAAACTTAACAGAACGAAAGGTCTTGAGTTAAGAAAAAGGAAAATAGGGGCTTATCACTAGACATCAGGGATGCTGACTCATTTAAAAAGTAAATAACAAGCCCTAAACTGTATACCAATAGCACAGAGTTCACGTCCTTTCCTAGTTGTGGTAACACTAGGCACCAGAGGCATTCTTGAAATACTTCCCTAAGTCAGTTGGAAGAAAAGAAAAGAAAAAGTGAAGAAAGATTTAAACCTTTTACCGTGACTGAGGAAGTAACTGTGGTAGTGGTGCTGCAGTAGCGTTGTCGCCTCACACTAAGACGTTGTCCTGTTTGATTCTCAGCTAGAGCATCTTCTGTGTGGAGACATGAGTGAATGGGTGTACCTTTGTTGAAGGTTGTGCATCAGAGCCGGCAACTCGGTATGTAAAAATCTACTGCCAATCATTAGCGGACTGGAGTTCCACTGTGGTGACCCCTAACTGGGAAAAGCCGAAAGACACAGCAACAACAACAACCTTGACTGAGGAAGTATCTCATTACCAGAGCTTTAGTCTGCTGTGTTACAGAGCAGGTCTTGTAAGGAGAACAGTTTTTTAATTAGTCAGGATTATGAAACTCTAATATCCAGTATTGTTGACTGACAGTAATAGTACACCATTTACAAGGGACAAGATTGGTAGAAGGCAAAATCAGGAATATTTTTCAAAATCAGGAATGGAGATGCACCTATGTGTGAGGGACTACCATACCAATAAACAACCATGCTCAAGACTTCCAGGCAAAGACATTAAAAAGCGGATTAACCTAAAATTTTGTTTGTTTTTGAAAGTTTTAATAGGAAAAAAAATATTTACCTCAAATGTAATTTCATTAAAATTTATCAGTGTAATTTAGACCTAGGTAGAGAATAATTATTCATGAAAAGTACCCAGGAAACAAAATTGTGTCAAATTAGAGTTACATTAAGTTGAGTTGAAAATAACAAGTAATAGGTATAGCTTAGTATGTGTAATTTTAAATATTTTATACATAACAGGGAAAGATTAACAACTTTGTGTGAGCTTATCATTGGAGATATACAATTGTAGCTTTATAAAATTAACAAAAGTGATAGCTATGTAAAAGAAAGTCTTTTTCGCAGAAATGAGAGATGATCGTGCTGGGGAGACATTACTTTGAAAAATCCAGAAAGGGAAATTTAGCTCATTAAAAGAATATTATTGTTTTGCACTGAGAGAAAATGAAGAATGTTTTGCATTAATTATTTTACAATCTTTGTCACATACTTATTTGTTACACTTGAAGTGATGATCTTCTGTTTTGGATGCTTCCTGGCCAGCACCAGTTTACAAATGTGTTAATATATCTTAGACAACCAGCAGATTGCTTAGACACAATCAACATTGTTTTGCTTGTTTTTTTTCCTTAAACAAAAAACGAAGCAAGAGGAAATTATAATGCAAAACCGAAAAAGAGCAATAATTTTAAAATGAGGAAAAAGTATTGTGTAAGTTATATTTCTGTTTTATTTATTTGTTCTTAAAATTATTCATGAAGTTATATTTTGAACTACTAGTGTTTTGTGGTTTCTTTCTGTTGAAACAAATTCTAACCAAAACTGATTGTCTTTTCACTACATTTGCTACCTATCCATCTTATCCATCTGAAAATAACTTGTACCTGAAAGTGTGGTTTTGACAGAAATTCTTGTTTCTAGCATGTTTTAGGAGAGGCCACCCACCATTAATTTCTGTTTCTCTTAGTGATTATTTAATAATTATTACTCTACTAGATTTCTGCCCCCAAGTAACTTGACAGATGATCAGAACATACATTTCTCAAAATGAAATGTTTTATGATCAAAATAAAACTTGTCAGTGATGCAGCTTGCTCTGAGGAGTGGCAGGATGTATTTCAGCATCAGAGATAAGCGTACTTTGTCAATTTCCTAATGGAGAGTCTGGCATAAATCAAGTATTTTAAAGCTTCACAGACAAAGAAACTAATTGCTTCCCTATTTTCTGCTCATTATGTAGCCCATAATTATATTTGTTGCTTTTATTTTTCAACCCTCCAATGAATCTTGAAGACTTTGGGATTTATTGTAAAAGGAAGTCTGAAGCTATGTTGCACTGAGTTTTTGTTGTCTATGCAGCCACTAGATAAATCAGTTCCACTATCAAGAAATTGAAAGTTGTCTCATTATTTAGCAAGAGACTATATTTCCATCATAAAGGATTTATAATATGTTTTACTGAGTTTTCTTCTATTTACAACCTTTAGAAATTTCAGTGACTCATGTTCAGAAACAGCAAGCATGCTTTTTGCCTGCTGGTGGCAGTTGAATGCACAAATCACCTTTCACTATGACAGTCATTTGGAAGTATATGTTTTTCTTCATTTTATTTGCTATAAAGACTGAATTGCTTACTTCTTTAACCATATAAATATTTTATATTGTGTACCAGTGAAACCAAAGTTCACTATATTCCAGTAAATTAACTGAAATGTATTTAAGGGTGCATTACAACTTTTATTTTATGATGTAATAAAAGTACATCTGGTTTTTAAACATTTAATACCATGTGAAAATTCTAGCTAAACTATTTGCTAAAGAAGAATTCAGTAGAGACATTGTAAAGAAAACCAAAAATAAGTTTATTCTTAGAGTAGTCTTGAGGGAGCATTAACATTCTTTTTTGTGTTGTACAATTAACTTCTTAGTAAGGGTGAGCCTTCATGAAGCAGAACAGTTTCTTTAGAGTCACCATCGTTTGTTGGTTCAGCTGATAGAATTCAATCCAAAGACTGAAATAATTAAGTAAGTTTTCAGAAAATAATCCAAGGTGAAAACATTGGGTCTAAATTGAATGTTTGAACATTCAAAATTCCAAATCTCATATGGTTGATACCATATGATTGGATTTTTGAATGTTCAAATGTTGTAACGGAGATCTCCGCACAGTGCGGAATGGGAAGATTTCCCTTTTTTGCACTGTAGTGCGATCTCGGAGTTGGTATATTTAAAGAGTGGGGGTGTGTGGGTGGAATGGGAAGATTTCCCTTTTCTGCACTGTAGTGCGATCTCGGAGTTTGTATATTTAAAGAGCGGGGCGTGTGGGGGACACAGCCACCATGTGGGGTGTGCAGGGGGGCTTGCCCCACTGCTTAGAGTTTAGGTAGGTGTTTTGTGTAGTTTATTTATTTTTATTAGATATTTGAGCTTTTGCAAGTTCGATCATATGGTGTCGATCATATAGTAGTCGAACTTTCAAACGTTTGAGTATCTAATATAGACCTGAAACATTTTAAGACTGCTGCAACTCAGTCAGTCTGAAATACTTTTCAATACTTTTCATGCAAATTTCAGAATGCAAATCTACATACCTCAGCTTAGCAAACTGTTAAAACAGAAGTTTGTAATTATGATTGACCCTGAAAAAAACATTATGAAATATTTTCCCACAGAATACTCTGCATTTAGTGTTGCCACTCCCTTGTTTAAATCTTCTATACGTCCATAAATGTTTTGTTCCAATGCAGTCTGGTATATGTATTGCTGTAGGCAAAACAACGGTATATACCAGACATTTTAAATATTTTTTTAAATGTATGAGTTCTTTCTTCTGCAAATTTTTAACTTTATTCTCACTTCTGCAGTTGTCATGTTAGAATAAAGTGTGTGTGTGTGTGTGTGTGTGTGTGTGTGTGTGTGTGTGTGTGTGTGTGTGTGTGTGATGACTTCTGGACTCAAAAGAAGCACCTACATACATACATACAAATATTTCAAGCATGGGCATTAATGCCTATATAGTAGTGTATATAAAACAAGTGTGTGATGTGAAGTAATTGTATACTCCAAGAAGGCAGTGTATGCTGAGCCATCAGAGAGGAATACATTTTATTCATTGGGTTCCTGGTCTTTGTTTTTTGTTGTATTTTCTGCTGTTCTTTTGCTGCTTTGCTGTTGTTTTTGCTGCACTAGATCAGGTAACACTGGGCTTTCGGGGTGGTCCAGAATCATTACTATTAGAAAGGCTTAAATTATTATGGCAGCTTCGCACAGATGCTTGTCACTATCTGGGCCTTAATGAAATGAGTTCAATCACATGTATTTTGAAACTAAAAAGTCTTACAAGATGATCACGTTGAGTAATCTTAGGAATCTACTTAGTGACAGGAATGGAACAATCATCTGGTGTATGATTAAGATTAATATGAACATGAATATATCTATAGAATTGTGTCTGCATCTTAATTTATATGTTTAATTTAATACGTTGAAATTGAAAGCTTTAATAAGATGTCCTGATTTTTGTTTCATTTTTATGTCTATTTTGCCTTATTTTATTTATATCATACCATATTTGATTCTGGGGTTAACTAAGGGTGAGAAAGGGTTAATGCTTTAAGCATATTTTTATGAGGAGATGACGAACGAGCAAACGATTGGTTCATGTAACTGGATATTGCATATTTAACAATGTCATGGAGTTTTAGTTTGTATGTGAAGAAGTTTACACAGTGAAATGAAATGCGCTTCATTAAATTTGGTTGTGTGTATTTTACCCGGTTTTGGCTTGTTCTGTCCCTTGAGCAGCAGTTGTGTGTTATCAGGACATCCTGACTGTACAGTGGCAGAGATTAGGGTTGTCCTTTAATAAATAGTAAGTGTGAAACCAGAAAAATCAGAAAGCTGAAGGAAATCAGCTGCCTTTGGAACAACTTTACATTTATTTACATTAAACATTAAACCCATTTGGGTAGCTGAGTCTTCAATGTTATTCAAGTATATAGTCAAATCCTCAATACCTAAAATGTTTTTAACTACATCTTGTATTTTGCGCTCATCAGCATACTTTGTAATGCAAAAATTAGATCTATGTGTGGAAGCAATGTTTGTTTTTCTAATAAACCCAAGTTTCAATCATTGTATTATAGATGAAACAAATAGAAGGGTAGCTGAATGCAGATATGTAGCATGCTTCAGGTCCTGGGACTATGCCAGTAGTTGGAGGAATGTTGATTAGGATTTGACATTGACTTGGGGATACATTGAAATGAAAAACAAAAGTAATAGTTTATCTGTTCTTTATCTAGCATGCAATCACATTTGTATTCTTCTCTTATCTGGTCAAGTAGCTTAACTCTGAATGTGAAGTAGTTTACCTGGGTTTTTTGACCTGAGAAAGTGAACTCCATGCAGCTGGTAGAGTTTTTGATTATGGCTTTTACCCAGGACTTTATTGAATGGTGGACAAATTAATGCTGGGGCATTCTGTTTGCAGATGTGGGGCAGTAGATAGTGGGTCTAGTATGACATTTAGAGCTAGGGAAGGACAGTAACTGCAAGGATGCATTTTAAGTATAAGTGTGTTTAGGTACACTGTGGTGCTAGCTTTGGTGGGTAGCCAGTACACCTTTTGTAATATGAATCATTATTAAAAATATTTTGAAAACTCAGTTTTTAGTTAAGAATATGTGATCAAATACAGATATAGTAGATAAGCTGTACATACTGAGACAGTGGTTTTACACATCATGATTATAATAAAGTATTTTATTGTGATGCATAGTTATGCTACAGCATGTGAAAAGGACCGCTCAAGATCTGATCACTCTATTAACTATAACTGAAGAGTGCTCATGGGTGTCATAACTAGGAATATGTGGGTAAAAGGGTGACTTTTTTGGGTTGCAGGATATTGCAAGACTATATCAAATGTTGGCCTTTTTACTATTAGGATCAAAATATATGCAAAGCAGCAATGATAGGTCTACTTTTGCATACAAGAAGAGCAAACTCAAGACTGAGGAAACACTCCTCTCAAAGAGTTTTGACTATAATAAGAAGCAAATTAAACCTTGTCACTTTGTAAAAGTCACTGAAGAGTATCAACTTTTTCATGTTGTGTGTTTCTTATACCTGTCAGTGGTGATTGCAGTTCATAAAGCAGTCTATATCTAGTCATATGACTATGTGTAGGACACTGAAATATTCAATATACAACTTCAGTTTTGTGCATCCAGAGTATAGAAAAAATTCAAAATATTGTTGGTGCTGTGGGAGTGTCTATTCTGGCAACAGAGGTTGCCAGTAGTTTTACTGTACCATTGTATTAATAATATTTCCAAGGGAATATCTTCAAGATCCAAAGAAGTAATCTTACCAGTGAGGGGAGTGGGTACCCTGAGTGGAAGATGGCTGATTAGTGGCTGAGGTCCACAGCAGTGAGTGCCTAATTCTTTCACTTCCGCAAACTGGTGATACAATGGGGTAATTTTATTTCACAAGAGAATGGCTGAAGATAGAGGGGATCCAGATAACCTTCTAAAAAGGTTTAAAATGTCACCCAAAGTAATACATATTCTTTTCAAGAAAATGTCTGTCGTGAAAGCAAAAATGGAGACCTTTCATAAGATTGCAATCAACAGAAAAAAAGATGAGTGAACTAGATATAGAAAGCACTGTATAAATGCTTAAACGCAGTCAATAAAAGTTTTATTTCACTCAACAGTGCAAATGCAAATAACTGAACTGGACAACAAGTGCAGAACACAAGTAAAGAAAACAGATGACTTAGAATGCCACTGTCATTGAGTGAGTCAGGATAATGGAAATACCTGAAACATTCCCAGAGAGAGACTTAAGAGCACTCCTTGCCTGTTTATAGTATGGGAAGCCTAGCATCATGGGGTCCAAAAAGACTTGGTAGGAGAATCTGGATCAGATGAGGTATGCCTATATGGCAGATATGTATGTTAAACCTGTGTGTTTGTAGTATTTGTTTCTCTGCTAAAGAGTATTTCCATTATATAACATGCCATTGACAGTGCAGTTATTAACAGATGCAACAACAGCAATAAAGGTAAGATGCAGACTGATACATAAGATACTGAAGCATAGATGTGTTACATTACCAGTGATAAAACAATATAATTCTTGTCTTAATTTGCATGCTATTTGTTTAATATTTGTGAAATAATGTTATAATAGATTTAATGGTCTAAGCTTTGTAGTGATTCAGTTATATACGATTATCTACTGGTATTTTAATCACAGGTACTCACTGCGGCAGGGTGAGGGAAAGAAAACAAAGTGGTCAATTTTGACTTCAGACTCATCAATCTGGGCATCAATATCAAGGTATCCAATGGGTTTTCTAGGCCACAAGGTGTATCTGTGTAGTGGGACTGGGAAGATACAGCTCAGTATGATCTTTGAGAGAGCAGGATTTATACATTAACACAGATAGGGTTATCATCGTGCTTTAAAGTTGGACTCTAGAAGGAAGTATGCACTCCTTATGAAGAAGAAAAATATTATATAAGATACAGAAACAGGGTATCGGGGTGGTAGGACTTCTAGAAAGTAAGTTAAAAATTGCAGGCACATATTGTCTTAAATCAAAACAATATTACAAAGTGCTTGTGTACCATAAACTGGGAGTGGAGGGGGTATGGTCTGCCACTACTCTTCCACATATCACTTAACATTACAGATGGAAAGGATAGGATAAGTGAAAAAGGTAGGTAGTTCCTATGGGTTGGTACAATAAATAGTCAATGATGAGTTATAGGGAATGTTTATGCACCAAACAGAGTTTATCCAACTTTTTTGGAAATATGCTACAGACATGGGAACAGTTAATTAATGATGTCCAATTTGCTATACTGCTGAGTGATTTTAATTAAGTTTAATAAACTTTCATTACATAGACTGTACAATAAAGGGGAACAACATAAAAGATCATAACAGGTACTTAATGCTTGGCTGGAACAAAGGAGATGGTGTGGTAGCTGGAGACATCTGCATAGGACTAAGGTGGAAAATACATTCTGAAGAGATTTGTCTATACAAGGTAGTAGATTGGATGTCCTATTGGTCCCACATGATGTGCAAGTAGTGGTAAAGAAGGCAATGAATGGGGAAATACATATCTATGATCATGCTATAGTGATAGGACATTACCAGCTCACTCTAGACTTATGGAAAGTGTGAAATTGGAGGTGGGCTCATTAAAAAATGGCCACATGAGGAGTGCAAAGGTATGCTTGTAGGGTTGGTTAATGGTGCAATAGGCTGGAATACTAGTATAGAGGGACAAATGAATCCTAGCTGGTCGGAAGGTTGCAACTCTGCTATAAGAGGAGAATTAATGGAAAGAGAGACAGAGATAGAGAAGGGATGTGGAAAAGAGAGAGATAAAGACATAAGAAATAACATAGGTTCATAAGTTCATAGGTTCATACTAGGCTATCTGCCCTAGGGCATTTATAAGCCTAGCCAGAGTATGTTTGGCTTTCGCCACCCATTTTAAATTAATTTTGCTATGCCCTTTTTCGAGGTTAGTATACTGTGCCTCTGTCTAACAGTGACACAGAAGTTATACCCGGGGTAAACCTATGATCTCCCATCCACCCATCAAGATTTCTCTTGAAGAAAGTCAATGAGGGACTCTGCCTAACCTGGACTGGGATTTTATTCCAGAGTGAAGGGAACCTCTGGGTTATGAATCTGTCCCTCCAGCATGTCCTATTTATTTCAGTGCTGAGGTTCAAGTCTCTCGAGCGTGTAGCTCGATGGGATTTGGATTTTTTGAGGTGCAGCATGTCCCTTAATTCCGGGTTGGACATGGCTTTATACGTCAGGCACAGGTCACCTCTGAGCAGGCGGTATGCCACGGAGTAGAGCTGGAGTTTCTTTAACCGGGCAGCATATGGCATCTGTTTGAGCCCTTTGATCCTCTTGGTGAGGTACTTTTGGGGTCTTTCCAGTTGCTGCAGGTGTTTGGTAAGGTACATCCCAAAAGGGGCATTGTACTCGATTATGGGCCTGATGAGGGATGAGTAAAGTGGCACGATGACCTCCCCTAATCTAGATGTGAATCCCTTCATGATTAGGTGGGCTATATAAAATGTTTTTCTAACCACTTTGGCCACGTGGTTGTCAAATGAGAGATTGCTATCAACTTGGGTCCCCAGGTCCCTAATTACTTCTTCTGTACTTAATGGATTACCACCTATGTGGTAATTTGTGGGCACTTTGTTTTTGCCAAAGGGGATGACTATACACTTTTTGGCATTTAGCTTGAGGCCATGGCTCTGGCACCAGTTGTCTGTTTCTATGAGGCCCTTTTGGAGGATGCTTGTGTCGGCTGGAGAGTCAATTATGGCACCCAGTTTGAAGTCATCTGCGAACATGGTCAGCCACAGTCCTTCTGTGTTGGCCTGTACCTCCGAGAAATATATACCGAACAAGAGAGGTCCCAGGACTGAGCCTTGTGGGATGCCACTTGTAACTGGTTTGGAGTCTGACATGGCTCCAGCAATTCTAACCATGTGGGTTCTGTCCTTGAGCCAGTTTGCAACCCATCTAGTGACATAGGGGTTTATATTTAAGCTGGTGAGCTTATCTATAATGCCCGAGTGGGGTATTGTATTGAAGGCTTTTGCGAGGTCCAGGTAGGCTGTGTGGACCACCTTCCCTTCGTCAATGGCCTTGGTGACTGTTTCAAAGAAGTCAACCAGGTTTAAGAGGCAGGATCTGCCCTTAACAAAGTCGAACTGGGTAGGATCCAGTGTCTGTAGGTCCCCAATATCTTTATTTATGAGGTCCATGATGATCCTTTCCATAGCTTTGCAGACCAAGCTAGTCAGGCTTATGGGGCGATAGTTTCCAGGGTCCATTGAGGCACCACCTTTGTGGAGAGGGACCACTGTTGCTGTACGCCACTCTTTGGGTACATATCCTGTAGTAAGGCTGAGATTGAACAGTAGTTTTATGTTTGGGTTTAGCTCTTCTTGGAGTTCATGTAGGATGCAGCCCGGGACACCGTCTGGTCCCATTGATGCTGTGTTTTTTGCTTTGGAGAGGGCGGCTCTTACCTGAGCATCTGAGATGTCAGGGGGGCAGCACTCTGCTGGGATAGATATTTGCCCTTTTGGTGGGGAGGGGGGGAGACGTTTGCGCTGAACCTGTCAGCTAGGATGCTGGCAATGTCTGTGGGTTCGGTGTATTTTTTGTCATTATGAACTAATTCTGAGCATATCTGGGAATACTCACCCAGGTTCCTAACATAACTAAAGAAAGCCTTGTGATTATCCTTAGTGTCCTGTGCAATTTTTCTCTCGAAGCTGGCCTTAGACGATTTTATGAGTGCCCTTAGTTTTTTGCTAATACTGATCAGAGATGCCTTCCCTTTTTGGGATTTTGCTCTATCATGTAGTAGCTTCTATTGTATAGTTTGTTTATGGCTGGGGTCCACCAGACAGGACACCTGCCTTTGGAGGATTGGGTCTTGGTTTTATTTGGGATTGCATGATCCATGCATTCCTGAAGGTGTTCATAGAATGCATTTATAAAGGATTCTGCGGTCTGGGCCGTATTTTCCACAGGCCCAGGGGCTTTGAAGGATTCCACCTCAGTTTTGAGGAGTGTGAAATTTGCTTTAGAGAAGTTTTTCACTGTGGTTTTCTGGGCAGGGGGTGGGGTCGGGATGTGAATATCCAGTGAGATCAGTTTATGGTCTGATCTTACCAGTGAGGCATACACTTCTGGTCTGGAGCATAGAGTCCCCATGTTGGTGATGATCAGGTCCAGTATGTTTTCCCCTCTTGTGGGAGTGGTAACAAGTTGTTCCATAGCATTTGAGTTTATGAATTCTAGGAACCTTTGGGCTAGGGTGTTTGAGCTAGAGTAATGCTCCTAGTCTATGTTTGGGTAGTTGAAGTCGCCCAATATAATGGTGTTTGGAGAGACCTTCCTATTTTCCAGTGTTCTCAGGAAGGCCGAGTGGGGTTCCTGGGTTTGGGAGGGTGGTCTGTAGCAGGCTATAAACTAGAAGGCAGTTTTACCCACTGTTAGTTGCACATGGATAGTCTCTGATGCTTCGTGCTTTGCCACCAACCTGCAGGTGTGGGTATCTTTGATGAATATCGATACTCCCCCTCCTTTTGTGGTTCGGTCCAAGTTTTGGGGCCAAAAAGCATGGTATGAGGTATAACCTGGTGGTGCTGGGGTGCTCTCGGGAGCCCTAAACCAGGTTTCTGTTACTGCACAGATATCGATGTTCTCCATGCTAAGGAGAGTTTCGAGTGCGTGCATCTTGAGGTTTAGACTTCTGGCGTTGAGTAGCATTACTCTTAATTTCTTATCCCTTGTGATACCTATGGAGGTGGGTTTGTCTTTTGAGCCTTGCCTAAAAAAGGCACTATGGGGGTAGCAAGAGCCTTTGCCAATATCTGAAAGCCCAGGGGTGACAGGTGCAAGCCGTCCCTAGCGAAGCATTGTGGCTTGTCGAGCATATCATCCCAGGCTGACAGGCATTGGATCCCCTTTGAATGACACCAATACTTAAGCCAATTGTTGAAATTGATCATCTTGTTTTCATATTGTGGCATCATTCTTGGTGAGGGTATGATGCTACTCAAGGTCAGGGTCATACCGGCCTGGGCTACATGCTCAGAGAGCTCCTCTATGTCTCTTTTCATGTAGTCCAGGGAGGTACGTCTCAGGTCACTCACACCAGCATGGACAATGACTGAGTCATATTTGTACTTGCCTTGGAGTGACCTGAGTGCTTGTGTTATGTGGCGGATCCTAGCGCCCGACAGGCTGCTCACCGTGGCCTTCTCCTTGTTCAGCCTGGTGAGCGGGACGTCAGTGTGCCTGACGATAGAGTCACCTGTTACAAGTGTATAAGGTGTGTTGTTTAGCCTTAAGGGCTGTGACTGTTCGGCACACTGGCTTTGTCAGATATGTGTTGCACGTGTTTTGTTTTGGGGTAGCGGTTGCTTGGGTGTCTGCTTTGGAGGTCTCTGCTGCTTAGGAAGATCTTTATTTAGAGCCTCCGAGTATGTTTTTGTGTGATTATGTGTTTGGTTTGCTGTCGTGGTAGGTCTATGTGAGACTGGAATTGTAGTGAGTGTGGTTTCCTTCTCCTCCTGACTGGTTATGCCAGTACTGAGTTGAGAGAGCTTAGCCTCCAGTTTGGCTATATGGTTGCATCTCTCACATGTTTTGGAATTTGTTGGGAGGAGGAGAGTGTTGTCTGTGTACATGAGGCAGTTGTAACATTGCCTCAAGATTCCCAGATTCACCAGCTGGACCGGAGAAGAGATTGCCAACTGACCTTTGGACATGCTAGAATAATATTGGGAATTCCTTTATAATTGAAAACAAGGGCCAATGGGGAGTGAGGGTGTAGTGCTTTTAATTTTTAGTGCTGACTTATATAATTGCTTTAGTGAGCAAGTGCCAGGTAACTTAAGTGCAATGTGTTACAGGTAACTTAAATGCAAAAATGACAAACAGTAACTTTCTTTCAAGTGAAACAAGGAAATAAGTACAGTAAGCAATGCAGATATCACTAGGGATCCACAGAAGCGCTGAGAAGCCGCGTTTTAGGTGGAATTAGCGTTTCAGGGGAAATAACAAGCATACAAAGAAAGCTAGATTCAGCAGGCCTGGATCTAGTCTATGCTACAGCAAACAAGGTGTACCAATTTCAGTAAGAAACAGTTCAAATATGCAGGCACTATAAACCTTTAACCAGAAATTCCCAGCTCAGAAGGGTAGAGTCCAGCCTCTCCTCCCACAAGAGTGCAGACCACAAACCTTCTTAATGTAAAATAACTGGCCTGTAGCCCAAGTGCATAAACCAGAACTAATACACTTTAAGAATAACAGACACTGAGCTCTCAATCAGCAGTTCCCAACTTAGAAGGATGAAAGCTACCTGTCCTGCCACCACAGTGCATGCCACAAACCTTCCTAATGTAAAATAACTGGTCTGAAGCCCAAGTGCTTAATCCAAAAGACTTAGAATGATAGCTACACTTTAATCAAGTTACTACCAAGCAGTAATAAATACAATTGAATACTTTAAAGAATGCCTGGATTAGTGCTCAAGTTATGCAAACAAAGCTAGATTCAGCAGGCCTGGATATAGTCTATGCTACATCAAACAAGATGTACCAATTTCAGTAAGAAGCAGTTCAGATATGCATGCACTATAAGCCTTTAACCAGAAATTCCCAGCTCAGAAGGGCATCAATTACAGCAGGGCAATTCTGACTTAAGAAAATGAGACCTATTGATGGTTAGAGATATGATACATAAACGAGAGTTAGATTTTCTACAGACATCAGCAGAAGCAGAATTAATGAAAAGGGGAGATAACTTGTGGTTAAAAAGAAAAGGGGATCTAGAGCATAATGCATAGTCAAGTAAGTCATAAACTGCTTCTAAAGCTGTGGATCAGATTCAGGATGAAGTGGGAAAATT
The DNA here is from genome assembly GCF_019279795.1 of Protopterus annectens. Classification (NCBI taxonomy): domain Eukaryota; kingdom Metazoa; phylum Chordata; order Ceratodontiformes; family Protopteridae; genus Protopterus; species Protopterus annectens. Next base: position 53,731,701 of record NC_056742.1, read on the forward strand.
AATAAAAGGGGACAATGGCATTAGAAAGTCTTTCCTTAAATAGTATAGTGAATTGTACTCAGGTAGAGGTGATAAAGGGGTGGGATTATGTGTCAGCCTGTGCCAAAAGGGTTAGAGGGGAAGAAAAAGATTACATTTTGATAAGGAATTCTTAGAGTATGAGACCAGAAAGGCAATTCTAAATTTGAAACCATACAACGTAGCAGGCTAGATGGTTTACTGGGAGAATTCTATAAATGGACAGAAAAAACAGGTATTTGCAATACTATTGACAACTATGATGATATGAGCACAACAATTAATAATTAGGTGATTTTTGTATTACCAAAAACTATCGAAGGCTGCCCATAAATCAATAATTTTTGACCAATTTCATTGACTGATGTTGATATTAAAATTCTGGCAGAAGTGCTTGCTAAGAGGTTAGAGAGAGAGAGAGAGAGAGAGTGATAGCTATGAACTAGTGGAATTTGGCAGCATTTTTATACCAATATAGAGGGAAACAAAATCAGAATGGGACAAGAATAATTTGATACTAAATAGGCATTTGATTCTGTTAACTACAATATTTTGTTTTTACAATACTAAAGGAAAGGAATTTTGGAAAAATGTACCATAAATGGCTATAACAGCCTTACACAAAGTCTACTTTTAGTGTATGAATAAATGGGTGTTTATCAGAAGAGGGAAGGGGGCTATAGTAGGTTTCCCACTTTCCCCATTGTTGATCTTATTAATTATGGAAGAGTTGTCCTGTAAAGTGAGGGGATTCTACAGAAAAATATATCAAATACAGGTGCCCAACATGGCTTTTATTTATTTGCAGATGGGTTTCAGTTTAATGCTCAGAAATCAGTTATACTAAAAGTTGGGGAATAAACAGGCAAAGGGCAACTTTGAGGACTACAAGAGAGAACATTTCCAAAATACCTAAGACGTTTGATGAGGTAAACCTGGATAGAAACATGGAATAAGAATCTGTCCTTTCTGCTGGAAAGGTTTAAGAAAGATTGAGTGAAAAAGATTGCAACCTTTCAGAGCACTTAAGGGAGAATCACCACACTACATGTACTATTTACAGCGGAGAATCTGCTAGTTCCATGGTTTCACTTGAAGTTAGTAGAGATAGAATCCCTGATAAATAATGCTGTACTAGGAAATACAGATAGGAGACTCTGTACTGTAAAAGTGCACATCTCTATGTGTTATGATGGTTTGCTATGTAATACGTATTATATATGAGTATGCAATGTATGTAATGAGAATTGCTGTCAGAATGCTGTGCATCGATTTTAGTTCTGCCTTTAACACTGTCACCCCACCAGAATCTAATATTGAAGCTGATCCAGCTGGGCATCAACAACTCCTTATGTAACTGGATACTGGACTTTCTCATCAACAGACCCCAAAATGTGTGTGTGAGAAATAACAGTTCAATCAGTATTACACTGAGCACGGGTGTCCCTCAGGGCTTTGTTCTGAGTCCTCTGCTGTTCACCTTGTTGACGCATAACTGCATGGTCAAGCATGAATCCAACAAAATGATTAAGTTTGCAGATGATACCACTGTTGTAGGTCTTATCAGAAATTGTGTGGAAACAGTCTACAGGGATGAAGTGGAACATCTGATAGACTAGTGCGACAGCAACAATCTGACCTTAAATGTAAGCAAGACAAAATAATTAGTAGTGGACTTCAGAAGTACTCAGGAGATACATCAACCTCTGGAAATTAAGGTGGTGGCAGTGAAAAGAGTCAAAAACACCAAGTTCCTGGGGGTGCACATCTCAGATGACGTATCCTGGTTGACTCACATTAGCCACACAGTAAAGAAGGTACAACAACTTCTGCACTTCCTAAGCAAACTGAGGAAGGCAAACCTTTCTCAATCCATCCTCAAAGCCTTCTACAGGGGGACCATCAAGAGCATCCTTTCAAATAACATTATAGTTTGGTATGGTAAATGCAAAGCATCTGACTACAAGGCTCTCCTGAGGGTAGTGAGGACAGCGGAGATAGTCATTGGTTCCTTGCTCTCATCCATGGATGATTTGCATGAGACTCGGTGTGTGGGAAGGGCTACAAAGATAATTGATAATCCCACTCAACCTGCCCATAGCATGTACTTACGCCTTTCCTAAGGCAGGTGGTATTTCAGCTTACACTGCAAAACATCTAGAGTGAACAGGAGCTTCTTCCGTCTACTCATAAGGCTGCTGAGCTTGAATGCCAGGCATGACAGTGAATAGTCAGATCAATATGCCACTTGTTGTGAAGTATCATCTATAGTAATCACTCTGGCAAATTGCTTCAATAACTAGTACAGTTAACCTGATTTCTTATACTATTACGTCCTGAATGTGCAATAGTCAGGAGTGAGTCACCACTCCATACATGTGCAATATGAACATCAGAATATATCATACTACAACTGATGAAGTACAATATTCAAAGCAATCACAATGCAAAGTCACATTCTTTGCAATACCTGCTAGTATAATATTGTTTAATGTCTTCCTGTCCAATTGTGGTAATTTATTGTGTTGTTAATATTTCAATTATTACTGTACGTGCATTAGTCTTACTGCCATTCAAACCATGTGTTTATTGTTATGCTTAGCATGGTGATCATAGCATCATCATTTTGTTCAGTTTGCACTGCTGTGTATATCGATCGACAATAACATTTGCTTTGACTTTGACTATTCATATATATGCATTAGCCTGTCAACTTGCTCAGTTAGTTTAGATGCGGACAGTCAAATCAAATTATAAGACATGCAACAATTTCAGAAGAGAAGGAAAGGGATAATACAAGAATGGATGTTGTCATGGGAATATGAACTCCAAAGAATAGGAGGACTAGGCTTGTGAATTGCACCAGTATGGGAATTTCCAAAAGACTGTCACACTAATACAGCTAGGGTGAAAATTGCATAGGAAAGTGTAAGGATTATAAAATGGACCCATATTAAGACAATCAATGGGGAATTCTACAAGACATTTAACACACTTTGTAGGGAACATGATCTACCCAGAGGGAATTGGTTCACATTTTAGCAGATTAAGTATGTAGGTGCCATGGCAGAAGCTGGCCAGTATTACAAAAGAAAGAGCAAGATTAACATGTGAGAGGTTATTGGAAGTAAAATGAAAATCAGGCCATACAAGGATCTAGAGAATATGGTCTGCGGAGGAAGAGGTACAGACAGGTAATGAGGAATGGGAAGAAGGCTGGAATCACCTTATTTTTGTTGTGTTCTCTTAAGTGTTCAAGGGCTTTTACTCTGCTGCATTTGTAACTGCTTGTTAGTAGCCTGATTAAATTTATCTGTTATTCTAAGCATCTTAGTTTTGGTTTTAGCACTTGTGCTTCAGGCCAGTTACTTTGCATTTAAGGTTTTTGTGGTCTACACTCTTGTGGACAAACCCTTATCAAAACCCTCTCTCCATAAGTTAGGCCATTTATTAGCAACATTATGTCTGGACAATTCCCATCAGTTTCTCCTAACAGCCTATTTGACATGGGCATACTGAGACAGTATAGCAACTACTTCATGTTTACTGACAGCTCTCTTCTCCTAGCACTTAATTCTTCTACTTGCGAGAAATGCATCTACATCAGTAACCTGGAATCCATGCTCTCTTGCGCCACACTCAGAACTCCTGACAAAGAGGAGATTGCCAGCACAAACACCACACCACTCACATCACATACCCAAGCACAACACACATCCACCTATGTAGAGGTCCTCAATAAAAACATACCTAAGCAGCAGAAACCTCCAAAACACACTCACAAACATTCCACACATAACACCAAACACATCACACATAGCAGACAACACACCAGTGTCTTACAAACACAGCTCATAAAGCAAAACATTAAACCATCACAGCCTATAATGCATAACAGTAAATCAAAAATACTAGTCATTGGCGGCTCACTTGTGAGACACACCAATGTCCCTTTCACCAGGCTTGACAAGGAGAAGCTCGCAGTCAGTTGTCTGTCTAGTGCCAGAATCCACCACATCATGCACGCACTTAAGTCCCTCCACAATAAACATAAGTATGACTCTGTCATTGTCCATGTTGGCGTGAATGACTTGAGACACACCTCCTGTGACTATACGAATAGAGACATGATTGACCACTCAGATTATGTGTCGCTGGCAGGTATGACCCTAGCCCTAAGCAGCATCCTACTTTCACCAAGAATGTTACCACAATACCAATAAAAAATAATTGACTTCACCAATTGGATTAGTTTCTGGTGTCATTCCAAGGGGATCCAGTATCTGTCTGCCTGGGATGACATGGTTGACAGGCCTCGTTGCCTTGCAAGAGACGGTCTCCACCTGTCACCATTGGGATTCTGGATCCTGGCCAAGGCTCTCACCTCCCCCATTGTGCCTTTTTTAGGCAAGGTCCCAAAGACAAATCCTCCAATATAAAAGATCTGTCAAAAAGCAAATTGAAGGTCATGCTGCTAAACACTAGGAGCCTTAACCTGAAAATGCACTCACTGGAGGCTCTCCTTGCACTGGTAGATGCCGATCTCTGTGTGGTCACGGAAACTTGGTTCACGGCTATGGAGAGCATCCCTGCATTACCAGGCTACACCTTGTTCCACACATTCAGACCCCAAAATGAGTTCAGAAAGACTAAGGGTGGTGGAGTCTCGATCTTCATTAAGGACAGGCCCACCTCCAGACTGGTCTGCCAGCATGATGCACTGGAACTACTTCAGGTGCAACTGACAGTTGGCAAGACACCCATCCAAGTTGTAGCCAACTATAGACCCCCATCCATGACTCAGGACACCCACTCCTCTTATCTGGATCTACTTGATTCCATTAAGGTACCACCTAACACCCTAATCATTGGTGACTTCAACTACCCCACCATAGACTGGGTGAATGATTCCTGCACTAATGGACTCACTCAAAGATTCCTTGACCTCATCAATTATAATGCACTAGACCAGTTTGTCTCATCCCCCACAAGGTGAGATAACATTCTGGACTTGGTTCTCACCAACATGGGCGACCACTGCACCACTCCCATAGTTAGTTCTTCCCTGGTGAGATCAGATCATTGGACTGTCTTGTTCGAAGTTTCTATACCACTCAACTCCCCCCCAGTCATAATCAAGCTAAAAAACTTCTCAAAAGCTGACTACAACTTCCTAAGGGAAAGTATCTGTAGCTTCACATCACCGCCCCCCTGAGAGCATGCAGACAACTATGCTGAGCAGTACACCAATGCAGTAAACAAGCATCTGTACAAATGTATGGACTCAGCCATACCCAATAGAACTAAAACCTGCTCCTCAAGGAAACACAAACCTGTTTGGTGGAAGTTCTCTATCAAGAGGCTTTACAACAAAAGGAAGAAACTGTTGTCCAAGGGTAAAAAGGAGCAAATACCAAACTGAAAAAACTTTGTCCTTAGCCTCAACAAGCAAACTACATCACTAATGAAAGCCTCCAAAGCCAATTATGAATTGAAACTAGCCTCTGAAACAAAGGGAAAACACAAAGCCTTCTTTAGTTATGTCAGGAATCTCCATAGCAAAGACCAGGTTTGTTCCAAATTAGTACTTAACAGTATCACTTGCACTGATCCTGTGGACTTAGCCAACCTGCTAGCAGATAGTTTCAGTGTAATCTTCACACCCCCGTCCCTCCCAAAGGCCCTTTCAACATCCCTGATACTTGTCCTGCACCTCACATCTCTGTAAATCAAGTGTTAAAGGCCCTATCAAAGGCAAAGAACACAGCTTCCATGGGACCTGATATATCCCAGACTGTATTCTGCACCATCTCCAGCAAGAACTGGCTTCACCATTGAGCACCATATTCAACCACAGCTTATATACAGGCTTCATTCCAGCAGAGTGGGGAACTGCCATTGTCATCCCCTTGCACAAAGGTGGTGCCACTACTGACCCTGGAAACCATCACCCCATTAGCTTGACAAGTCTGATCTGTAAAGCCATGGAGGGTATTATTATGGATCTCATAAACAAGTACATAGGCAACCTCCAAGCACTTGACCCCACCCAGTTCAGATTCGTCAAGAGCAGATCTTGCCTGTTGAACCAGGTTGACTTCTTTGAGACTGTCACCAAGGCCCTGGATGAAGGAAAGTCAGTATATACAGCTTATCTTGACTTGGCCAAGGCCTTTGACACAATCCCCCACTCAGGCATCATCGAAAAGCTAATACAACTTGGCATAAATCCCTATTTCATTAGGTGTGTGGCCAACTGGCTCACCGACAGGACACTCAAAGTCAAATTAGGCACCTCCACCTCTGATAGCAGACCTGTTAGTAGTGAAGTTCCCCAGGGAACTGTCCGGCAGCCCGTAATATTTGGCATCTACTTCTCAGAGGTCCAGGCAAAGACAAAAGGCCTGTGGCTGATGAAGTTTGCAGATGACTGTAAGTTGGGTGCTGTCATTGACTCCCCAAATGATGTTAACATACTGCAAGAGGGGCTCACAGCAACTAATGACTGGTGCCAAAGTCATGGCTTTAAGCTAAATGCAAAAAAAAATGTATCATCATACTATTCAGCAGAAACACGGCCCTTACTGATTACCACATCAATGGCAAACCCCAAACACACAACCTGTGGTGAGAGACCTGCATAGTCTATACCTCTCAGCTCTACAGCTTTTCTCAGAATATCCAGATTTTTGCCTCAAAATTTCAGTTATTCCTAATAAAATTTGTGGCTTTCTGGGAAATCACTGGGATGATCTGAGGAATGAAATCACAAAATAATGAATGTGAGTTTCAAACATAATTTATTTAACATTTGTTAACCAGGAAAGTCCGACTTGGGACAAAGCCAATTTTCAGAGGAGGCCCAGGGAGAAAGGCTCCAGAAGAATGTCTTTGTAAAGTGGGAGGAAACCCACACAAATGCAGAGAGGACATGCAGACTCCACCCAGAAGGCTCCCCAGCCAAGAATCAAACCGGAGAACCTCTTGCTGTGAGGTGACAGAACTACTGTTGCACCACTGCACCATCCAGGTTGCATTGTACAGATTGCTCAGAGGTGATCTGTGTCTCGCCTAGAAGGAAATCTCAGACCCTTACCTACTAGAGATGCTCCATATCCATAAGTCATATCATTTAGAAACTGCATTTTAATACAAACCCTGTTATTCTAGCCACTTTCTAAGTTTGTAAGAACAATATTTCAAATCTGCACCTATTTTTTGTCATTTGTCTCCCTATTATGTAAGGCTTTGTCCAGATTTCTTGGGTAAGAGTTTGAGAGGTATGCTGGGTAGTCAGGTTGATAATAATCCCACATTCAACCATCATGTAGCAGCAGTGACAGAAAAGCCTTTTACTTGGTTTATCTCATAAGTAAAGTGATTGCATCTCGAAAAAAGGAGGTTATCACCTCTCTATACTCTTCCCTCATTAGACCAATATTTGAGTACAACGCACTGTTTGGTATGGACCTCTCCAAATATCTGCACCAACTGGAAAGGCCACAGAAATACCTCACAAAGAGAATCCATGGCCTCCCAACACCTGTCATTTGCAGGCAGGCTCAAATCAGTGTCACTCTACTTGGTATTGTACTGATTGCTCAGAGGTGATCTGTGTCTCGCCTAGAAGGCAATCTCAGACCCTGCCCTACTAGAAATGCTCCATATCCAAAAGTCTAGCTCCTCGTGCATTACCCACTCAAAAGGCCTGAATCTAATATGCAACATCAACAAAACCTACTGGAGAGACAGGTCTGTCTCCCAGAGGCTGCCCTGTCTCTGCAATAGACTTCCCATACACATCAAACAGAGTATCTCACTGACTCTATTCAAGTGCAACCTTGATGAGTGGATGGGAAAGCACAAATTTGTACCGGGGTTCCACTTGTGTCCCTCACTGACAGGGCTGACAGGTGCTGACTGAGGTTTATCTTTGGAGATAAAGTCTTGGCTAGGTGTGTAAGGACCCCAGGACCGTTAGCCTAGTAACCTCCTTTGATCCTGTTAATACCCTAAGCACACAGTCAGTGGTGAGAGATTTGGACACACAGCTGACAGCAACCTTAACTTCAATTACCATGTCTCCACAGTGGTAAGAAGGGCATTTTTTATTGCTCATCTCATAAGTAAGGGCATTGCCTCCAGAAAAAAAGAGATTATAACCCCCCTGTACTCTTCCCTCATCAGGCCAATAATAGAGAACAATGCTTCCTTTGGTATGTTCCTTTCCAAACACTTGCAGCAATTGGAGAGACCACAAATGTTCCTTACAAAGAAAAATCAGGGTCTTCAGGATGTGTGTTATGCAGACAGACTGAAATCATTGTCACTTTACTTTGTGTTGTACAGACTGCTCAGAGGCAAATCTGTACCTTGCATACAGAGCAATCTCTGACCCAGCTTTAATGGAAATGTTGCACATTTGCAAGTCAAATGACACACGGGTCATTCGTTTAAAGGACCTTAACCTGGTATGTGACATCAACATAACTTGCTGGAGAGACAGATTTGTCTCGCAGATGCTGCCTCACCTTTGGAACAAGCTTCCTATTCATGTTAAACAAAACCCCTCATTGGCCCTATTTAAGCATAATTTGGATGACTGGATGGGTAACCAGAAATTTGCCTCGGAGGTTCCACCTGTGTCTCTATTGGACAGGGGCAATAGGTGCTGATTTTAGTGTCTGCTTGAACCAGACTCCCTTGGGAACATGGCTTGAACTTGGCTAGGCTTGTAAGGGCCCTGGGGCCATTAGTCTAGGTTCATAGATTCATAGGTAGATACTAGGCTATCTGCCCTAGGGCATTTATAAGCCTAGCCAGAGTGTATTTGGCTTCCGCCTCCCTATTAGATTAGCCTACTGTGCCTCTGTAAAGTAGGTCACAGAAGGTATGCTTTTAAGATTAGTTTACTGTGCCTCTGTCTAGCCACAGGAGAGATCCCATGGGTGAATTTACGATTTCCCATACACGCGTCCAAATTTCGCTTGAAGAGGGTCAGCGAGGGGCTACGTCTAACATGAATTGGGATTCTATTCCAGAGTGAGGGGAGCCTCTGGGAAATGAATCTGTCCCTCCAGCATGTCCTATTTATTTTTGTGCTGAGGTTTAGGTCCCTGGAGCGTGTAGCTCTAAGGCACTTGGATTTTTTGAGGTGGAGCATGTCCATTAATTCTGGGTTTGACATGGCTTTGTACGTCAGGCATAGATCGCCTCTGAGTAGGCGGTAAGCAACTGAGTAGAGCTGGAGTTTCTTTAGTCGAGCTGCATAGGACATCTGTTTGTAGCCCATGATCCTCTTGGTGAGGTACTTTTGGGGTCTCTCCAGTTGCTGCAAGTGTCGGGTAAGGTACATCGCAAAAGGGGCATTGTATTCAATTATGGGCCTGATGAGTGACGAGTAGAGGGGCACAATGACCTCTCTTGATCTAGATGTGAACCCTTTCGTGATAAGGTGGGCTATACAGAAGGTCTTTCTAACCACTTTGGCAATGTGATTATCAAAGGAGAGATTACTATCTACGTTGGTCCCCAAATCTCTAATTACTTCTTCCAGATTAATGGATTACCACCTATGTGGTAATTTGTGGGCACCTTGTTTTTCCCAAAGGGGATGACTATGCACTTTTTAGCATTTAGCTTGAGGCCGTGGCTCTGGCACCAAGCATCCGTCTCTGTGAGACCCTTTTGGAGGATGCTTGTGTCAGCTGGAGATTCGATTATGGCCCCAGTTTGCAGTCATCTGTGAACTTTGTCAGCCATAATCCCCCCGTGTTAGCCTGAACCTCAGAGAAGTATATACCGAACAAGAGAGGTCCCAGAACTGAGCCCTGTGGGATGCCACTTGTAACTGGTTTGGATTCGGACATGGCACCTGCGATTCTGATCATGTGGGTTCTATCTCTGAGCCAGTTTGCAACCCATCTTGTGATATAGGGGTTGATATTTAAGCTGGTAAGCTTATTTATGATGCCCGAGTGGGGTATTGTGTCAAAGGCTTTTGCGAGGTCCAGGTAGGCTGTGTGGACTACCTTGCCCTCATCTATGGCTTTGGTAACTGTTTCAAAGAAATCAACTAGGTTTAAGAGGCAAGATCTGCCCTTAACAAAGCCGAATTGGGTAGGGTCCAGTGTCTGGAGGCTCCCAATGTCTTTGTTTATGAGTTCCATGATAATACGCTCCATAGCTTTACAGACCAGACTAGTCAGGCTTATGGGGCGATAGTTTCTGGGGTCCGTTGTGGCACCACCTTTGTGGAGTGGGACCACTGTAGCTGTACGCCATTCTTTGGGTACATATCCTGTAGTAAGGCTAAGTTTGAACAGTGACTTAATGTGAAGGTTCAGTTCTTCTTGGAGCTCATGTAAGACACAGCCTGGGACACTGTCCGGTCCCATAGATGCTGTGTTTTTTGCTTTGGAGAGGGCAGCTTTCACCTGTGCATCTGTGATGTCAGGGAGGTTACATTCAGTTGGGATAGGCATTTGCTCCTTTAGGGGGGAATGGGGGGAGAAGTTTACGCTGAATCTGTCTGCCAGGATGTTGGCTATGTCTGTAGGTTTGGTATATTTTGTACCGTTATGCAACAATTCAGAGCATATCTGGGAGTTTCCACCCATGTTTCTGACATAACTAAAGAAGGCCTTGTGATTATCTTTAGTATCTAGGGCAATTTTTCTTTCGAAACTGGCCTTTGATGATTTTATGAGGGATCGAAGTTTCTTGCTAATACTGATCAGAGATGCCTTCCCTTTTTGGGATTTTGCTCTGTCATGTAGTAGCTTCCTCCTTCTGTTGTATAGCTTATTTATGGCCAGGGTCCACCAGACCAGTCTCCTGTTTTTGGAGGAGTGAGTCTTGGTTTTATTTGGGATAGCACGATCCATGCATTCCTGCAGGTGCTCATAGAATGCATTTGTAAAGGATTCTGCAGATTGGGCTGTATTATCCTCTGGCCCAGGGGCTTTGAAGGATTCCACCTCAGTCTTGAGAAGTGCAAAGTTGGCTTTGGAGAAATTCTTTACAGTGATTTCCTTGGCTGGAGGTGGGGACGGATATGGATGTCCAGGGAAATTTGTTTATGGTCTGATCTTACCAATGAGGGGTTTACCTCTGGTGTGGAACATAGAGTCCCCATGTTGGTGATGACCAGGTCCAATATGTTGTTCCCTCTTGTGGGAGTGGTGATCAGTTGTTCCATTGCGTTAGAGTTTATAAATTCAAGGAACCGTTGGGCGAGGGTGTTTGGGCTTGAGTAGTTTTCCCAGTCAATGTTTGGGTAGTTGAAGTCACCCAATAACATAGTGTTTGGAGAGACCTTCATATTCTCTAGTGTTCTCAGGAATGCCAAGTGGGGTTCCTGTAATAGGGAGGATGTTCTGTAGCAGGCTATAAACTGAAAGGCAGTTTTGCCGCTGTTAGTTGCACATGGATGGTTTCTGATGCTTCGTGCAGTGCCACTAACCTGGAGGTGTAGGTATCTTTGATGAATATAGATACCCCCCCTCCTTTTGTGCTTCGGTCTGAATTTTGGGGCCGAAATGCATGGTATGAGTTATAACCTGGTAGTGCTGGGGTGCTCTCAGGAGCCTTGAACCAGGTTTCTGTTACTGCACAGACATCGATTTTCTCCATACTGAGGAGAGTCTCGAGTGCGTGCATCTTGAGGTTTAGACTTCTGGCATTGAGTAGCATTACCTTTAGTTTTTTTATCTTTGGGTTGTCTATGGAGGTGGGTTTGTCCTTTGAGCCTTGCCTAAAAAAGACACTATGGGGGTGGCAAGAGCCTTGGCCAGTATACGAAAGCCTAAGGGTGACAGGTGCATGAATGGCATACAACAACTGAGGAAGTGGTCAAGACTAAAAAATCAGCATATGAGAATTCTTTATAATTGATATTTAAAGCACAACTGGCTGCATAAAGAATAACTTGTGCGACTACATTTTCATGAAAATTATCCATTTTTCCTGTCAGTTAACAGTATGCGGCCACTTAGGAGGTTACCTGTGGAAATGAAAAAAAAAATGTTTCCTTAATATAGAGAAACAGCGATATAACTTTTCTGAATGCTGATGCCAGATATATCAATACCATGCAATGATGTGTTAGTAAATGAGCTGTGTAAATGGTATAAATTATGTGAATAGTTTTGCTATGAAGTTTTCGAGATATTCAGCATTACATATGTGTTTGCTTGTTACTTGTTGATGTGTTTATGGCATTTGCTATTTGAAACTTAATAAAAATATTTAATGGAAAAAAGTCATCTTACCACTGTGCTCTTTCCTTATCAGACCCATCATCAAATTTGGTGTTCCCTTTGGTGTGTACAAATCAAAGCATGGCGTCAGCTGGAAAGGTCTCAGCAATTTACCCCCATTGACCAAAATACGTAAATAAATAAATAAGAGAAAGAAAGAAAGAAAGGAAGGCCATGCATGCTTGTTCTATCATGATAGATTAGCACACCTCTCTTTATGCTCAGCAGCATAATGGCAGTGTTTCACTTTTCAAGCCACAAGGACCCAATCCTATTTGATTTCCTATCTCTTCACAAGCCAGTGGCACTACAAACAATCATACTAGATACCTAAATTTACACAAACAAATAATGACTCATTGGAAGAATAGCTTCATAACTCGTGGTATTGTCAACCTATGGAATAAGTTACACCTACAGGTCAATCAAAGCACTACTTTGTCTGACTTTAAGGCTAGTCCTAATGATTTGGTGGATAGACATACATTTACACAAGGGTTGTCATGTATGGCCGTGCTAGATTTAGGTGTGATCTCTTGCTTAGTGTTGTTATGTTCTTTTAAAAAAAAATCTTCATTCAGCTGCATGCTGAGCTGCTGAGATGGCCTTGCCCTACTCCCTTTGAATGTCAGTCCAACATCAGTTTGCTGTTCCATTCCCTCATTCAGTAAGGGTGAGTTTCACCACTGGAAATATAATCCACAAAGCATTATAGAAAATGATGAAGTTTATATTACATGGGATTACCCATTACCAACATTACCCAGTGACTACTGTGACTAACGTACGCAGAGACACAAAGTTATAAAATATCAGGATTTGCAGGCAGAAATGAGGGCAATATGGAAGAAGCATACCCAGACAGTTCCAAATGTAGAAAGAGCAACATGTCATATAAAAAAGAAATTGCAATTGTACATAGATACAATTGTACATAGATATGTTACTGATACTTGTAACTCCATACAAATTGCAGGAGTCATTACTTGGCGCATTGTGGGTGCTGTGAAGAGCACTTCTATGCTATCATCAAAGACTGAAACAATATTAATTTTATGAACTTTAATCATACTTTGACTTAGGAATGGGTCTCATTCCTGTCATGGTATTAGAAACCCAAAAGACTTGGAGAAATTAAAAAAAAAAAAAAAAAAAAAAAAGATGAGTTGCAAACACAGAGTGCCCTCATTAACTATTCAAGAAGTCACCATCTGTATTTTTCTCTGTAAGGCAGTTGGTGATTAACTCACCCATGACAAGTGAAATATCACACCAGGAATGCAGCATCCTACACACATACCTACATTCCAGAGCATTTTCAGAAAATTAAGTTAAAAAAAGTAAACCAAATAAATGTTACGATTTTTGGACAGTAAATGGTATTAACATAGTGCAGACATCAATATATTCAGTAAAAAATATCTTTAACAGTGATGATGGTCAGAACATTCATGGTCATTATATCAGTCCTGTAATTTTATTTATTTGACATTTGTTGACCGGGTTGGTCCATCTGGGCCGAGGCCCTTTTTCAGTGGATATTAATATATTATAATGAACAGAAACCCAGAATTATATTTTGCTCTAAAGTTTCACAAACAACTTTGCATATCTTGGAAACTTTACAACCAAGACATATAGTATCAGATCAGTTTTGTTCTGCCATCCTTAAACTTTCACATTACAGTATGAAGTTCCAGTTCCAGAAATATGAAATAATACTTTTATTTTTATAATTAGCAATATCACTGAAACAGACTATCTGCCAAGATGACCAACTTACAGTGTAAATATCAAATACATTGTTTTCATTGTCATCTAAGGCTTCAAATCGTCCCATTCCATAGTTTACAAGTCACTTGGTTTTAGAAATATTAATGTAGATATAGAAATATTACGTCTTCATAATTAATAGCAAACAACTAGCAATATCTCCAGTATTATATGTGAACAGTGACAATACATTTTTCAGTAAACATACCATGCCATGCTCCACACTGACATGTAACTATCTCAGTTATGAAAGTATGAGTATTAATATGAAACTATGAATAACAAATGCAAGCACTGCTTAATATCTCCACTGCAGGACATCCTAAATTAACAATCATAGTGTCATTTTGTTAGCTACGCATTGTACTTTCCTAGACTGCCTGATATTCATTGATAAAGCACTTACTTAAGGAATCCAGTCTGCCAAAAATGTAAAGATGCCATAAGATGATGCAGATATTAAACAGAGCTATACAGAAAAATACTATAGGAATCAAAAAGTTGAGAATTCTTTTTTTTCCAATATGATTTTTATTTATTTTAACTCTCATGCCCAAAAGTGACATTGAAGTTTAAGGTTATACTCATATATAACATATATTCAAAGACATGCTGAATATGTAAAATACAAAGTATGACACTGGAGATTTAACAAATAATATATAACTTAAAATATTAATTATACAAACAGAAAAAGTAAAACACAATAAAACTATATACACTATTATGTACATGTAGTTCCACGAAAACTTAGTTATCAATTACAAATTTCCAATAGCTATTCAATTTGAGTCTTATTTTGGCAAAATCATTCAAATACATATCTATGTTGTGTAAGTGTGATTAGATATATTTGTATGTGTGTTACAACTTTAATTCTGTCTGTCTTTATCTCCTAAAATGTGATCAAGAAGGAGACTCCAATATTTATGAAAGTATGATTTCACTCAGTTATAAGTTTAGTTTTATCACTACCTTTAATTTGGATAGTTCAGCTGTTTCCCATATTATATATAAAAATTGGGAATTAATAGTCAATGACAAATTTTTGTTAGTAAAATTGGGCTCTTCACCTAAAATAGTGTTTAGAAGAGGATGTAATCTTAAGGATATGTTAAACAGTAAACACTTTAGTGGTGTAAATAGGAAAGCTGGTATGTCACCTTGTGGTATGTGTAGATTTTGTGGACTGACTGATTCAGGAAGGGCATTTACCATCAATGATAAGAAATATCAACGCAATTTTAAGTTGACATGTAATTCTAGATTTGTAGTGTATATAGCTAAGTGTAAATTCTGCACAGCATTCTACATAGGTAAAACCGAACGTAGATTGTGCGACAGAATATACGAACATGTGTATGCCATTGATAGGAACAAAATGGACAATGCCCTGGCAAGACATTCTCAAATGACTGGAGGGCACACATTTACTTTTAAAGCAATCGATCAAATACAAATGGATGTAAGAGGTGGCCCTACAACATTGCATTTAGAAGAGCTGGAGTTATATTGGCAGTTAACTTTAAATGCATTTCATAGCCCAGGACTAAATGAAGCATGTAATATTTTGTGCCTGTTAAAACTTAAAAGTTTGAACAGGTAAAATGTTATATAATTATTTGATAATAATGTTTGTTAGAACTATAGGTATATGTTAGTGTAGTTTTACTTATAGAATTGTAGTTTAAATATATATTGTGTCAGTATGCTATTATGTGTTGTTATAATTTACTTTATGTTTTTTACTTTGAAGTATATGACAGAAAAAATGTTTTATTCACAGTATCTCTTTAATTCTATATAGTAGGAAACTTAATTGCAAAGTATTGTTGAGTACCCACTCTGCTGGTTGGTTTATTGTTGTCAAATGGTTTTTGAACATGTAATTTAAATGGGGATTTCTGAATTTAATGTTATCTGAGGAAGTTATTGTATTTACCATAACAAAAAGCGCTTCATTAAATTATTTGGACTACTTTTGGATTACTATTTTCTGCTTGTGTTTGGACTGGTTTCTACTGTGCCATAGAACTTCATTTTTTGTTAGTTTTATATTTTTCTCAGTTTTCTTGTGTAGTTCGTTTTTTGTTATGGCATCAGGTGGTCCTATCAGCCCAAACAGTCCGCGTTTGTTGAAGCCAATCTCAAACTGAACTGGTGAGTTTGACGGCTCTCATTAATGTGCTTACACAACGAGTGGATTCATTGGCAACTCGGCTTGATTTTTTGGATGTTTCACATCTTCGTGGGGGTTCCATTCAAGGAGATAATGTTGTGCCTGTTCCTCATCCTCCTGTGACTTCATCAGAACCTTCAAACCAACCAACTTCGAGCAACTGTGTGGTTAACAGAAGTCTCAACATTAATAGCAATAATTCTATTCCGTTGGGCCAATGACCGCACTGCAGCTTTACCAGAGCTGAAGATGTGAGCCTGCGAGGGCAGGCAAATGATAGACAGAGTGCTATGGGGCTTATTGGTGCTCCGGTTTTATCTGAGTGAATCAACATTAATATGAAGCTTCAAACTGGTCTCAATTCAACTCAGGGGCAACCGGCCGACAACACTCTTAATGAACAGGTCAGTACTACTTTATTAGCAGACAAGCTAAAATTGTTCGAACACAAACTTTTGAAATTAAGAAAGCTACAATTGGAAGTAAAGTACAGTTTTGTACCTACCATAAATGTAGATGTTCGAGTGTTCACCCTGCTGCAGTCATCACACTTGGGTTATCCTGCCGTCATGCTGTCCCGCAGTCGGCCCGAATTCCAAAGTTTTGGTCCGGCGTCGGTTGCTGTTGCTTCTTCCCTGACGTCAGTGCATCAGGGGTATATAAGAGGCATCCAACACCATTTTCTTCAGTTTTTCTTGCCCCAGATGTCAGGTGCCCCCAAAAGGTAGGCAAAAAAAAAATATATATATATATATATATATATATATATATATATATATATATATATATATATATATATATATTCATATGGCTATATAAAAATAAAACAAAACCCTTAGGCACAAGCAAATACACCACCAAGGTAGTATAGGATAAAGTGGTAGAGATAAGTTCAGCTAGTTCAGAGGGGATGGAGGGAGGGTAACCTGGACTGCAGCAGGGTGAACACTCGATCATCTACATTTATGGTAGGTACAAAACTGTGCTATGTTCATCGTGTTACCCTGCTGCAGTCATCACACTTGGGTTGAATCCCAAAGCTAAGGAGGGGAGGTGGAGTCAAACAGGGTTGGAAGAGGCAAGTAGGCCCTGCAAAACTGCAGTGGCAAAACCAGCTCTAGTCTTAGAGTAAAGAGGTAAGTGATAGTGTTTGGTGAAGGTGTGCACTGAACTACAAGTAGCAGCTTCCAGAATATCCTTGGTTGGCACTCCCCTGAGAAAGGCTGCTGATGTAGCTGTAGCCCTAGTGGAGTGGGACCTAATGTTAGCAGGTACTGGTTTCCCATGATGTGTGTAGCAGAAACGTATGCAATGTCCTATCCATTTAGAAATGGTCTGTTTTGAGATAGCTTTTCCTTGTGATCCTGTAGCATAGGCTACAAAGAGCTGGTCAGTTTTTCTGAAAGCCTTAGTTTTATCCAAGTAGTAACGTAATTGCCTGTGAATGTCCAAAGAGTGCAGGAGTCTTTCTCCTTTGTTCTGGGGATTTGTGAAGAAGGTGGGCAAGTGAATGGTTTGGTTTAGGGCCACACTGGATACCACCTTTGGCATAAAGGAAGGGTTAGTTCATAGAGAGACTCTGTCTTGATGAAAAATGAGGAAAGGTTCCACTGCCATTAGTGCCTGTAGCTCTGAGACTCTTCTAGCTGAGGTTATTGCTAGTAGTAGGGCAGTTTTCCATGAAAGAAATTTTAAATCAGTTGAAAAAGCTGGTTCAAAGGGCGGCAGTGTAAGCTTTTCCAGGACAAAGTTGAGATCCCAAGTAGGTGTTGGAGCTCTCCTTGGCGGTCTTAAGTTCTTGGCCCCTCTGAGGTACTGTCTTAGGAGTGGATGTGAAAATAAAGGAGGATCCGTGCTGTAATGAGCTGAAATTGCTGAGGTGTGGATCTTAATAGATGAAAAGGAAAGTCCTTTGTGTAACATCTCAGTTAAATATTGTAGAATCTGAGGAATGTTTGGCTCCAGGGGATTTAGGCCTTTAGCCTGGTTCCAGGAGCAAAATCTTTTCTATTTGTCTGAATAGGTTTTCCTGGTGCTGGGCCTCCTAGCCTCCAGAATGACATCCATAACAGCTTTGGATAAAGGTGTTGGCTGGTTGTTTAGGTAATTTGCCATGCAGCCAGGTTTAAAGTCTTGAGCTGGCTGTGTAGAATCAGATTGCCTCGCTGGGTGAGCAGGTGAGGAATTTATGGCAAAATCCATGGGGGGCCCTGGGCCATGGTCCTTAAAATTGGATACCAATGTTGGCGTGGCCAGTCTGGTGCAACGAGAATCATTTGTGGCCTCTCTAATCTGACTTTCAGCAGTACCTTTGCTAGAAGAGGCAGTGGAGGGAAGGCATACACTGTTAATGTTTTCCAACTGAATGAGAGAGCATCCACTTTCCAAACTAGTGGATGGAAGGTCCTTGTGCAAAATTTTTGAAGTTGGTGGTTGTGGGGGCTTGCAAACAGATCTATGTCTGAGCGTCCCCATCTTTGAGCTATCATTGCAAATACTTGTGGATCTAGTTTCCATTCGTGTGGATCCATGATGTTTCTGCTTAGGTCGTCTGCCAATGTGTTTTTCTTTCCTGGCAGGAATTGTGCTTGTAATTGAACCTGGTAAGACAGTGCAGTGTTCCACAAGGTCATTGCTTGCCTGCATAGAGGGTAGGAATGTGTGCCCCCTTGCTTGTTTATGTACCACATAACTGTGGTGTTGTTTGTCCTTATTAGTAGTTGTCCTGGGTGTAGAAGGTCCTTGAAAGCTGTTAGGACATTCTGCACTGCTAGCATTTCATTTTGATTGATATGCAGGTGTCTCTGATCTGTAGTCCATTTGCCCTGAATGCACTGTCCTGCCATGTGTGCTCCGCAGGCATAGTCTGATGCATCTGTTGTCATAGTTTGCCTGGCTGTGGGTAAGGTGAAAGGCTGACCCTTGTTGAGGTGACATGCCTGTGCCCACCATAGAAACACCTGTTGAAGGCAGGGAATGAGTGGAATCATTGTTTCCAAGCTGTGGCTGTGCTGAGTCCATACACTTTTCAGGTACCATTGTAATTTCCTCATATGCAGTTTTGCAAATGGTATTAGTAGAATGCAAGATGCCATGAATCCCAAGGCCTGCAGAATTTTTCTTGCAGGGAGTTGGGTCTTTGTTGCCATTATTTTGAAATATTGAAACAGTTGTCGTTTCTCTGGCATGAGATAAGCCATCTGGGCCGTTGTATTCAAGCTGGCACCCAGGAATGTTATGTTTTGTGAGGGCACTAGTATTGATCTCTTTTCATTTACTGTGTACCCTAGGCAACTTAGAAGGTGTTTGACAAATGCCAGATGCTGTAAAAGAATGTCCTTGCTTTCTGTTTGAATAAGACAGTCGTCCAGGTATGGGTATATTTGAATTCCTCTTTGTCTGCAGTATGCAATTACTGGTGCCAGGCATTTTGTGAAGACCCTGGGCGCAGTAGATAAGCCAAAGGGCAGTGCAGAGAATTGATAATGCGTTGAACCTGCAATGAAGCGGAGGTATCTTCTGCAATTTTGTCTGATAGGGACATGCAGGTATGCCTCCTTAAGGTCCAAAGTGACTAGCCAAGCCTTCTTGCCCAGCATGGGAAGAAGCTGCTGTAGTGTTAGCATCTTGAATTTTGGTACTTGCAGATAGGTGTTCAGAACTGAAAGATCCAGAATGGGTCTCCATGCTTTGTCCTTTCTTGGAACGAGAAAGAGTCTTGAGTAAAATCCTTGTCCCTGCTACTGTGTAGGTACCTGTTGAATGGCTCTCATGTTCATGAGAGCTGTAATTTGTTTTTGTGCCTCTGCCCATTGATTTGGTGGCAGGTTTGGCATTCCTTTGATCCTTGGTAAGGTATGAAAGTGGAATCTGTAACCTTGAGAGACAATGTTTAGAACCCATTTGTCTTTTGTGATGATGTGCCAGTTGTCTGCAAAAAATGCTAGTTTTCCTCCCAAGGGTGTTGCCAGGAGAGATTTGCTTGGTAGTTTGAGGATAGAGTCATTGTGTCTGCCTTCTGCTAGCTTAGGGCCTGTCTTCTCCTCCTTTCTGGGTAGCAGAACCCCATTGGCGAGGTTTGTAAGGGCCCTGTGACTGACCTCTGCCCCTTGGGCATCTGTATTTGCCCCTCTGTGATCTGTCTGAAGCTGGAAAAGACCAATTTTTTGTTGGCCAATTTCTGCTGAAGTGAGGGGATTGTATCTGCAAGAAATCCTTAACCGTCTGCATAGATTTAGCCTTATCCTCCATTTTCTTTAAAACCTCTTCTGCTTTGACACCAAATAATACATCCTGTTGTAAAGGTGCATCTAATAATTTTGCTTTAACATGGTCAGGGAGGGTTTGCTCTTTTAACCAAGCATGTCTACGAATGACTGAGCCAGTAACAGCTGCTCTACAGGAAGCTTCCAGTGAATCAAATCTGCATTGTAAAGTATGCTTGCCCACCTGTTCAGCTGCATGCAACAGATCCTGCATTTCCTTGAACTCAGGCTGTTCTGAGTGTGTGCTCATTTTTTGTTTTAACTGAGACATCAGGAATTGTTGATATTTCAACATGTGAAACTGGCAATTTAATGCTCTCATAGCCAAAGTTGCAGAGGTGTATATTTTCTTTCCCCATCTATCTAGGGCTCTGGAATCTCTTTCAGAGGGCACAGGATTTTTAGCTATAGAAGCCTTTGCTCCGTTAGGACCCTGGGATATGGTTTCTGAGTCAGCTACAGGGCTTTTATAAAGGAATTTGTGTGAGTCAGGTACTCTGTAGTATCTGTCTGGTTTGGCTGGAGCAGGAGGTAGAGAGTCTGGATTTAAACTAGACTCCAAGTAGACATCATCCACAATATCTAAAACAGGAGGAACAGCAAGAGGTCTGTGCTGGGGTAATAGAATGAACTCTCTGAGCCTTTTCTTAGAATCTGAGTAATCCTGGCCTTCCCAGTGGAAATGTTCCCTCATGGTATGAAATGTTTCCCTAAAGGAGTAGTCTTCAGGGGGAGATGCTGAGGGAATAGAGTCTTCAGCATCAGAATCCTCATAAGGTGGAAAAGTGTAATCCTGTTCCTCAGAAGAATCTGAGGAGAGAGAAACCTGGTCAGAGGATGCAAAATCCTCCTCTTGTCTTGGTCTTTTATCAGGTGGGGGATGGGAACCCCTGATAAGGGTAATTAAATCTTCAGCCATCTTAAGCATCTGTTTCTTAGGCATGGGGCCTTGACCTGTAGACTGATGAACAGTTTTCTTAGGTTTTAAAGGAGTTTTAAGCTTAGCATAAGATTTCATGGTGAGTGTAGTCGGTCTGAAGACACCTTCTGCAACCAAAGGTGTTTCCTCAGCACCGGTGTCTAAATCTGCTCCGGTGTCGGTAGATGGCTGCATCGGCCTAGTAGACTCCGCTTGGGAGTCGGCAGCCCTCTGGGGTTCCAGCTCTGCGGTCATCAGGGGTTGCGTTAGGCGCCTCACTTAAAAACGGAGAACTGGCGACAGGCCCAGCTGAGGCCTCGGGGTCTGGCTTATTCCTAGGCTGCCTGTCCTTATCCTTGCGTTTTTTATGAATTGTGGTCGTCGGCTGCTCCAACGGCATGATATAATTGAATTTCCTACCAAAGTAATGCCATGCGAAGTCAAAACGGCATTTGATAGTGCGTTTATTAAACCTAGCTCAAAACCGACAACCTGTGACGTCATGGTCTGGGCCTAGGCAAGGAATACAAAAGGAATGGAAGTCCTTATGAGGTATTTGCTTCCCACAAGAAATGCAATTGTTAACTTTTTCTGACATCGGACTGAGGCAAGAAAATGTTCCCCAACGGGGTACTTAACTTTATTGAAGACTTCAGACTGAAATTCAAATCGAAAATCTCAGGTGTCGGCCGACTGGCACTTGCGAACTGCTTCTGCTTTGGGCACCGCGTGGCAAGAAAGACTGAATAAAATGGCATTGGATGCCTCTTATATACCACTGACGCCAGGGAAGAAGCGACAGCAACCGACGCCGGACCAAGAATTTGGAATTCGGGCTGACTGCGGGACCGCCTGATGGCAGGATAACCCAAGTGTGATGACTGCAGCAGGGTAACACGATGAACATTGTATTTTACTGAGTGCTTACAGCAACGTTTAGTCCCTAAAGGTTTGCTTTCATTTCAATACCCTACAGGTCTTATTCCTGACTCTGACTTCCATTTAGAGCTTATCAAGGTTTTTTGACAAACAAGAGTTTGATTTGATAAACATTATGGTCAAACTTTATTCGGCTTTTATTGAGACTTTAACAGCTGAGGTGTCAGTGTTGGACAATGAGACCACAAGCAATTGCGAGCTTGCTAGATATAAATTTGATTATGCTAGAATTTTTTCTAGCATCGACTGGCTTACTGGGAGACTTAAAAGTAATAAAATCAAAAAATTAAAATGAGATAGGTCAGCATATGATGACGGCACAGCTTATCCTCTGCCATAGCCGTCACAAGTATGGTCATCAAATGGACACATGCCTGAAGTTCATAATGATTCTAATAATGAGTATGTCTCTCATGTGTCTAATGACCAATCTTTTGAAAATACTGACATGCCAAGACATAGCGAACGTATGCGCAACTTGAACAACAATGCTAACACTACACCTAGTAATAATAATAGTAATCTAAATTTTCACAATGGCAATCAAATGGGGAATGTTTAAAAACAGAAAAAGTACCAGAAATCAAGGAACAGACAGTGCAACAACAAGCTGAAACATTAACAGATGATTTGAATGTGACTTTTAATGTTTTAACTAATTCGGCTGGTGATTTCAATGTTTTTAATTATTCACGGATTGTGGTTGACCCAGCAGTAGTGGAGTTAATATCTAAAGGTTATACATTTGTTCCTATTAGGCATGTTAACCTAGCTAGGACTATTATGGATCTGAAATGCTTTGTTAGGAAACTTAATTTGACTGTGCTATTAGGTAATTCAAATGAGATAGACAACATGTTCATTATTCCTAGTGTGTATAACCCTCTACTCCACCCTGTATTGAACATCTTTGAAAATATATGTGAATTAGATTTAAGGCATATATTACAATTTAATGGTAGGTTTGTTAAGAAAAATGTCACTTTTGATGAAATGTTAACATTCCATGATTTGAGATCATTGAATGTTAGCGTGATTAAACCGGACAAGGGTGGAGGTTTAGCCATTTTTGATCAGGTTGATTACAATAATAGAATGAAGTCATTATTAGACAGTGATGCTTATATTAAGGTTTCCTTTAACGAGCTGAATATAGCTCAAAATTATATTAAGGGTTACCTTAATGACTTGTTTATTGATGCTAAAATAGATATAAACACATACAATTATATAATGGTGTTCTTCCCAAAGATTTCAGTTATGTTCGGTATACCTAAGGTTCATAAAAATGCCCAAAATCCACCAATGAGACCTCTTATTGATAGTAGAGGGTCAATTACTTACCCTAGTGTGAAGGTTGTTGACACTATATTACAGAAATACCTTAAGTCCGAGCTGCAAGTGTGTAAAGATTCTTGGACATTTCTAGATAACATGAATGATTTAGAGTTCAGCAAAAACAACAATTTTTTAACAATTGATGTCAAGGATCTCTACACATCTATTCCACATGAAGAGAGTATTGAATGAGTGAGTTTAATGTTGAAATCTAAAAGGGCACCTGAGCAAGAAATTCGATTAGTAGAAGAATTGCTTGACATTATTCTTACCAATAACTATTTTATGTTTGATCAAGAAATCTTTTACAAAAGATGGGTGTAGCTATGGGTTCGCCATGTGGTGTCAGTTTAGCAAATTTAGTTTTAGCTTACTGGGAGAGAGAGTTTATTTTTAACAATCCTTTACACATGGTGAACATAGACTATTACACTTGTTTTTTTGGATGACATATTCATTGTTTTCCATGGGGACTTTTGACTATTTAAATAGTACAACAGAATTCATAGAGATCACCTTTAATTACAGTACTGATTCAATTGACTATTTAGATATTAAGTTAACTAAAGATGTAGTTAACTCTAGACTGGTCTCTAATATTTGTAGAAAAAAGACCTATTGCAATTCTTTTTTGCACTTCTCTAGCGCTCATCCTTATTCACAGAAGCGCTCCATTGTTAAGGGACAGCTAATAAGAGCAGCAAGAATAGTATCCCTTGAGCCTGATTTTATTACCGAATGTACATTTTTAAGTAATATGTTTCAGAAATGAGGCTATATGATTGATTTAATCAATGATTTAGTGGAGGAAGTGCAATATAAAAGAAAAAACAGAGTGATTTCCCCTATTTTGTATAAAGGGGGTTGTGTTTTGAATGTTCAGGATGCATCTACTAATACAATGAATATACTGTCTGTACAAAACATAACATTGTCTCAAACGACTACCTCACTCAGTTCTAAGTCTAGTTTTATCACTACCTTTAATTTGGATTGTTCAGCAGTTTCCCATATTATATATAAAAACTTGGAATTAATAGTCAATGACAAATCTTTGTTAGGAAAATTGGGCTCTTCACCTAAAATAGTGTTTAGAAGAGGATGTAATCCTAAGGATATGTTAAACAGTAAACACTTTAGAGGTGTAAATAGGAAAGCTGGTATGTCACCTTGTGGTATGTGTAGATTTTGTGGACTGATTGATTCAGGAAGGGCATTTACCATCAATGATAAGAAATATCAACTCAATTTTAAATTGACATGTAATTCTAGATTTGTAGTGTATATAGCTAAGTGTAAATTCTGCACAGCATTCTACGTAGGTAAAACTGAACTTAGATTGTGTTACAGAATATATGAACATGTGTATGCCATTGATAGGAACAAAATAGACAATGCCCTGGCAAGACATTCTCAAATGACTGGAGGGCACACATTTACTTTTAAAGCAATTGATCAAATACAAATGGATGTAAGAGGTGGCCCTACAACACTGCATTTAGAAGAGCTGGAGTTATATTGGCAGTTAACTTTAAATACATTACATTTCATAGTCCAGGACTAAATGAAGCATGTGATATTTTGTGCCTGTTAAAACTTAAATGTTTGAACAGGTAAAATTTTATATAATTATTTGATAATAATATTTGTTAGAACTATAGGTATATGTTAGTGTAGTTTTACTTATAAAATTGTAGTTTAAATATATATTGTGTCAGTATGCTATTATGTGTTGTTATAATTTACTTTATATTTGTTTTACATTGAAGTATATGACAGAAAAAAAATGTATTCACAGTATCTATTTAATTCTATATAGTAGGAAACTTAATTGGAAAGTATTGTTGAGTACCCACTCTGCTGGTTGGTTTATTGTTGTCACATGATTTTTGAACATGTAATTTAAACGTGGATTTTTGAATTTAATGTTATCTGAGGAAGTTATTGTATTTACCATAACGAAAAGCGCTTCATTAAATTATTTGGATTACTTTTGGATTACTATTTTCTGCTTGTGTTTGGACTGGTTTCTACTGTGCCATAGAACATCATTTTTTGAAAGTATGATTTCGTCTTTTGACTGGCTGTAATTAATTTATCTGAGAATGTGCACTTACTTGCCATATTTTTAAAGCCAGTCTAGGACAATTGTGTATGATCTAGCCAATTTTGCGTGATATAAAATTTAACTTGAGCAAAAAGTGTAATTAAAATATGTAATTTTTGCCTTAACAGTGTACTTGAGTTAATATTAAGTATTGCAAATTCCCGAGAGAGTTGTTTTCTCATAACCCATTTTTTTCTGATCTCACTCTGAGGGTGCACCATAGGTTATAGGAGCATTTGTAGCTCCAAAAAATGTGTAATAAGTCAGCATTTAGAGTTAAACAGGATAGACATTTCAAGGAGATCTCAGGTTTTAGTGATTTCAATTATCTGGGGTTAAATAGGCATTGTTATTAATCATTAATTGCATATAAATAAGTTTCTTAAAAGGTTTAAGTTTTGGTAGCTTGAGATTTTCTTCCTCTCAGTTGCCATAATATTATTGTATAGTTTTGATAAGGTTATTAAGACATCTAATTTCCTCAATAGGTTTCCCCATATGTTTTAATATATCCCACAGATTCCAGTGACTAATTTGTGGGTTGTTATCTAGGTTTATTATTTTTTACTCATCGTAATATTTGGATTAAGATGTAGTGGTTGGAAAAAAATTAGGGAATTTGTTTTATTTAACTCAGAACTTTTTGGAATATAAGTATTTTATTTTAAGCAGGGCATGCATTTTTATGTGTTTGAGGTTTTCTTGTCTAATAAAGGGAAGGGCTTTAGGATTGACTTTAAGTCTTTGGGTATGCTTGTACCATATTTTAATCCACACTGGGGACCCTTCCCTTTTTTTAGGATCAAATTCAGAAATTTGTAGAATCCTGTTAGAGCAAATAATGTCATAATATAGCTTGAAGTTGGGAAGGACCATTCACCCTTGTCTTTAGGACATATTTATTTTTGATGACTAATTCTGGTAATTTTAGGGTACCAAAGATATTATGATAGTGTCGTTACAATGGATTTGAAAGATTTTTTGGGAGTATTACTTTAGTTGCATTAAACTGGTATAATAATTTGGGAAATATATTCATTTTTATGACTGCCATTTTCAAAAGAAAAGGCAAATTAATTTTAGTCCATCTTTGGATATCTTTTTGTATATTTGTCCATGTTTTAAGCAAATTCATTTGTAATGATAAATTATAATTGTTATGAAAGTTTACACCTAAGTATTTTAAATTATAATTTATTTTTATGTCTGTTTCCGGGAAATAGTTTTCTTTATGTCCAAGTAGGTTTATTGGGAAGATAAGAGATTTAGTCCAGTTTATTTCATAGTTTGATATTCCATAGAGTTTATTTATAGTTGAGATAACTTTAATAAGGTCTGTATTAGGAAGTTCCAAGTATATGTCAAATCATCAGCAAATGCAGTTAAGAATAGTTTTGTATTTGTTATTTTTGGTATATGATGGTAGTTTTTTTTTACTTAAATACAGGAAAAGGAGTTCTACAGTATATATAGATTGAATAGATATGGAGATAGGGACATCCTTGTCTGGTTTGAGTTAACATTTTTATTGGTTTTGAATTTGTTTTATTTATGTAGAGAGTTGTATGTGAAATTTTTTACAGTAACTGATCCATTTCTACATACTTCTTCTGGATGTTATAACAGGATAATACCCTAAATAAAAATTATTTATTTGCATCAAGTACCAGCACATATCTAGGATTTTTCTCTTGTTTGGTGAGATGATTTTCTGTCCATTGTATGAGTATTATCCCAGGTTGATCTGCTATTCATAAACCCTGATTGTTCAGGTGATATTATACAGGGTAAAATCTTTTTCAGTCTTTCTGATATTAGTGATCCATAGATTTTAATATCAGTGTTAATTAGGGTTATTGATCTATAGCTTAATGGCTTTTTTCTTATCTGAGTTATTTTTCAAGATAAAAATTGTTTTGAATTGATTAAATATAGATCAGTAATGCCATGTTCCCTTATAAAATTAAAGGCTTTTAGTAGGATTCTTGTTAATGTTTGATGAAATACTTTGTAAAATTTGGATAAAGCCATTTGGTCCTGGAGATTTGCCATTCTTTTATTTGTTTATTACCATTAAGATTTCTTTTGATGTATAAGGCCCTTCCAGTACTTCCTCTTGTTCATCGTTGATTTTAGGAAAAATGATATAATTTATAAATGTCTTGCGTTCAGATTCTGAAGATGTTAATTCATGCAGACCATACATTTGGGTGTAAATACTTTCGAATGTATCAATTATACTTGTTGCCATGTTATACAATTTACATAAACAGAATATTTCTAGGATTATTGGGACTTTCTGAGAGGCATTTATTGTCTTTGCTAGTATTTTGGATGGTGTTTGCACCCATTCTGCATACTTAGCTAACACCCTCATTTCCATTAGAGAGTTTAGTTGTGCATGCAATTGACAGAGTTCATTTTGTAGACTACACATAAGCAAATCAAGTCCTGGGATATTTCTATTTTGGGTTTCTTTTTCAATCTCTTTCATTCTATCAATTACGTTTTTTTTTTCTTTTTCTTTTGATTTTTTTATAAAAGCATGCTTTCTGAATCAGAATTCCCCTGATTCTAGTTTTTCTGGCCACCCATTTAATATCATAAGGTATGTTTGTTTTATGCGGGTTTTCATTTAGTTCTTACAAAATATTCTCTGTTTTCCATCGTACATCTTTTTTTTAAGTAGATTTGGATTTAAGGATTAGTTTGTTTTCATTAATTCAAGTTTTGCTGATTTTGACCAATTAATCTTAATAGTAATTCTTGAATGATCTGGAAAAAATCTTGGTTTTATGGAGTATTTAATATCCAGATCCATAAAAGATTCTGATATTAAGAAAAAATCTATTCTGGACCAAGACTTATAGCATTGTGAGTAACATGTATAGTTATTTGTAGATCCAATATTATCTCTAAAACAGTAAGGGTCAAAGAGGTCAAAGTCTGAGATCAGGTCTTTTAATGATAAAGAAGCTTGGGTATTGTGCAATTTAACTTTTCCAGTCCTATCTGTTTTTGGATCTAAAACCAAATTCTAGTCCCCTCCCTAGTATAAATAAGTGATCCAAAAAATTGTGTAAAATATTATACATTTCTAAATCCTGTTGGTTTTTACATTGGCTATAGACATTTAAAAATAATATTGGTTTGGAGAACCCAGATTTTGGAATTGTAAAATAACACTATCTACCTTTAGTATCAGATTCATTAGTAATTATTTGACTTTTAAATGATTCTTTAATTATAATTGCCACACCTTTACTGTTTATTTCTATGCCGGATGCTATTATTGTCTTTATCCATTTTTTATCTCTCTCTTTTTTTCCAATCTACTGGCAGCATATGTGTTGAATAAGTGATAACATTCAAATCTAAAGCAGAGTTAAGTGCATAAAAAGTTTCCTCTTCTGTTTATCCTGGAGCTCCTTTAAGTTCCATGAGTCTATAGACCACATAGCTTTAAAGTTCCTAAGTCTAAAAGATTGACTGATTTATCTAGGTGATTATTTTTAAATTTGCATATGATTTTTGCCATAGATTTGTCTTGACTTTTGTATTCGTAGCACCAGAGACCCTTTCAGTACTAACCCCGGGTTTAACCAATGTCCCAACTTTACTGAAAGAGAATAGAATTTTAGTTCAAAAAAAGATTCTTCTAATGTTATTTGACTATTTTTATAAAACATACTATCTCTGAAAAGGAAGGTAGTAGTATGCATGTTAAAACAAAGCAATATAAAAACCCACATTAACAAAATGTAAGATTTGTGAATCCTATCACCCTATCAATACTTCATGCTCCTATAAATCTTAAATAACACCAGGTATTTATGTGTCCTTTTACCCAGATATATGTTTGTTTTGACTATAAGTTAAAATTTTAATACTGGCATTGCCTGTGTATTATAATACAACAATTCGCCTGGTAAGAACATAATAAGAAACTATCATTTGTGCAATTTCACTGTATTAGTCTACTTGCAACAGTATGTGAATGTGCTTTTCTTGTTTCGAAAGAGTTGTTTGTATACCTTAATAACAACTTAATTTATTTAACATATTTATATTTGTTGTTGTAATTTTCAAGTGTAATAATCTGTGGCATCTAATGGGTTATTGTGACATCTATTTGCTAATATAAAGGTGGATTTACCCAGAATTGGGGGGTGTGGAAACCTTCCCTCTTTGTTCTTTTAAGCCACATATTTGACACTGTACTTGATCTGTGCCATAGAAACAAGACATATTGACATTCATGTATATGAGATGCTTGGCACTTCAACTAAAAAGAAAACATTTAACCAATATCTAATAAAATTTGCAGATTCAAGTTAACCATGACTCAGCTAGTTGGATGTTGGCATTCAGACAAAAAAGCTATTTTAAATGATATATTGAGTATGAAATGTCTAAATTGTCTATAAGTATTTGATTTGCTCAGAAAAGTTGCAATTTTACTTTTTGTTTAATGTTCTTCTCTTAGAAACCCAGTGAGATGACAGGGCTGTGTTATGTCATAGTTTAAATATGTATTCTTGTAGTCTGAGCATAACATAATGTCATTATATAATTCTTGCTTTCCTTTTGACTTTCCTTTATATTTCATTTATTCTACCCTTTATTCCACTTCTTTTTCAGATTTAGATTTTCTAGTCAGTATTTAAACCAGGTGTACATATCAGATTGTGTAGCATTGTAGCTCTAAAGCAGTACTGGATATTAAAAATATTTTTTGCAACCATGCTGATTTAAACTATTTCTGCCTGTTATGTTTTGTGCCTTCAGGAAATGACATGCTGAATTTCAGATAATTGTTTACTCTGGTGTTAATATTTAGTAGCCTTTATTAAGACAGTAATCTTCATAAGCACACCAGTTGAATGGAGCTATGTGGATATCTAAATCAATGGATACATAGCAGTCCACCACACAATACAGTATGGAAGGGCTTAATATGGGAATTTGCAAGTCAAGTATATTGAACGGCTTAAAGTAGTATTGATTGCACATGGTTATGTTTCCATTTTCCTTATTTTAAGTACTTACATAGTTAATTCATTAGTGCAGTTTATGGGTTCCTTTTTAATTTATTCCTTGTGGTATAACGGACAACGTTGAACCTTGGATTGTTTGCCTCTTCAATCCATTCACTCGGAGATCTATTTAGAAGGTCTGAATAGAGACTAGAATGTTGACTGGCTATTGACCGGATGTTTTTGTACATTTTTTGAAGTCTCACAAGTGCTTTCTGTGAAAAGAATGATGAGATGGAGATGGTATTTTTAATTATTTTTCATCATGTTAGCATTTATTTAGCACAGAGATTTCTTGAGTATATTTTGCTAAATTCAGTGACCAACTTCTGGGATTTCATTGAAAGCTTGAAAAAAACCTTTTTTTGCTTCTTTAACTGAAGATGCATGGTATTTACAGTCTTTATGGTGGAAAATAATTGTGTTTGGGTACTTCATTTGAAATCTGATTGTTCTGTCAATTAGCAATGTACAAAAAGGAAAATGTTACTATCTCTTAGCTTAATTTGCAGAGGCTGGTCTTGTGCGAACAAAATCTTATGACCATTCCAGAGAATATATGATATATTCTATTATATTATATATCTTTTTGTTTTGCTTGCACTAATATTTCTTGAATGTCTTGGAAGTTTAAAAGTTTTACAAATACTTGTTTAGGTTTGTCTGCAGCTTGTGATTTACACAAAGCTTGGTGTACTCTTTCTAGTATCATGGATGTTGTAGCTGCTTCATTCTCTATTAATATACTTATGATTTAACAACCATGCTTAGGTGAGCATGATCATATTTTGTGCTCTTTCTTACAACTGAAGTTTGCTAGCTGTTCTGAGAAATTTTGAACAGCCATTTGTAATGGCAGCTATGATTTCAGGTCATCCACATGGTAGGTTTGTTCCATTTTGGATTTATTTTTCTTTATCTGGAGAGGATATTTGAGATAGTTTGGTTTTGATTGTTTGCAAATCCATAGTTTCTGGTTCTTTCTACATTTTGCCAAACTCAGTTTTCTTACCACCATTATCTTGGCAGATGTTTTGTAAGCCCCATCCACATGGATCTGTAGACTTTGCTCACTTAAATGTTTATGCAGTTTTATCTGAACAAGACGTTTTAATTCACATTTAATGAAGACTGATATAATTCCATCAGGCTTAATTCTGTTCTAATAGAAACTTTTACCAAGTTTTAGTAAGGTGACTTTTGTAGATTTAAATTGAAGGGGAAGGAGCTATCAGAATAGGGTGTTCACCGGATTTCCACCATCTTGAATCACCAAACAGTTAAGAATTCTGTATTTCAGATTAGTAGAGCCTATGATGAGCTGTAACCAACTTTTCTGAATATTTTTAGCTTTGTTTTAATGTGTTTTAAACTATACCACAAATCTGATCTTGAGAACTGTGGCAGGTGTACTTGCATCTTTATTTTCTATAACTGTGCAGGATTTCAGGCATTCATAGCATCGTGAATGTTTAGGGTAAGAATTCCATTTGTTACAACTAATTTGTTAGTGCTGCCTAAATTTAATACAATGGTTTTATCAATATGGTTTTGGGCTGTTGTAAGGCTTCTTTACAAATATATACTTTGTCTGACAAATAGTGGCAGTCATCAACACAATGAAACCAACAGGTTGCACTCAAATGAAATGGACAAAGAATATTCTCTGCAAGAACAATACAGTTACATCTTATAATTAATTATTAGCGTGACAAAGGTAAGGACATAAGGGTTGCTCAGTGCAATGCATGAAATGCATAGTACTGGTGCAATTTCATATATTGTTATAATTTTATCAGTAACTTTGGCACCATTACCTTTGGGTTAACATTGAAATTACTGTTATATATTGTGAGATGCATAAGAACTGCCCAGTCTGGGAACATAAATGAAAAAGCCACTGATTGAAAAGAAATATCAAGGTTCAGTTTTGAAGCTTCCTCTTCGATGTTGGCAGTCTTTCTTATTACCAACACCTTTCCCAAGTGACCCAAATATTCATTTATAAATGTACAATCTTACTAATGCAATGAGTATAATAAACTGCAGCTGTGGGCAGTAACATTAGTGAAATAAGGTGAAACACATGCATAATGCAATTATTGATGTAGAGAGTTAGGAAGACACAATAACTCTGTACACACACACATGCACACACACGCACACACACGCACACACACACACACACACACACACACACACACACACACACACACACACACACACACACACACACACACACTCATGCATGCACACACAACTGTTATGCACTCACAGAAACAATAATCTATTAAAGTAACCCATGGCCTTTATGTTTAGCTATATAAAATGTAAAAGTACTTTACATATTTTATGGAAAAACATATTTAATTTTTTGTAATTATTATTTGCAAAAGAACTGAAAATCTAAATAATTTTAGATACTAATTTTGCCTTTTCCTGCTTAAAAAGGGTATATATCCATTTGTCTATTATTAACACACTTCCTGAGAAAACACTTTATATTCTGCTAAGATATTCTATCTACAGTTCATAAAGCAATGTCAAAAGATATAGGGCCTGTTATCTGAATTCTTACTGGTACAGAATGACAAATTATGCTAATATAAAGCATTCAAAGCCAGCTCAGTTTCTAGTAGCAAGAGATGTATACTTTCTAAATTAGTTGGGCCTTTCCATGCATATATATTTCATATATTTATTATGATTGTTTGCCACAAATGATAATTTTTCATAATACTTACAAAATATCAGAATAGCACAAATACTGTGCTTTTTTTCATCTTTTGGACTTAAAATCACAGTGAACATTATTTTTAAATAACTGTATTATGCATTTGTCATTAATTTTAGGTTGCAGAAAAAATACTTATATTGTTTTCATTTGCATTAATATCCATCTTTCAAAAACCTGTGACTGTGTGCGTGTATGTGTGTTTCTGTGTATGTGGCTCTTTATCCCTTTTTCTACGCAAATTTTAAAAAAATTTGTCACACATGCACAATCATGCACACGCATACACATATTCACATATACATGCACACGTATCTATGCTTCTGGAGTACTTTACTAATGCAAGATCATCATGAGTGCTTGACAACATTTATTGCAAAGAATACAGCAGCATTAGATTTTAATTATTTTCTGGTATAGTTACACATTTGAAAAAAAGGAAGATAATGTGGCATCTCATTATTATTCCCAGTATGTTTAAACAGACGGTGCAATATGCAAACAAAAGCAGATGAAATTTGAAAAGTATTATCAATATTGCAGATAGCAGATGCTGTTTCCAATCAGAGTAGGCATATCTTCTGCAACAACTTTATGGATGAGTAGTTTATTCATTTCTATTAGAAGGTTGCATGTTTCTAAAAGACGTAGATGGTATCTAAAACGGCTAACAAACCAGCAAGGTCATTTTATTTGTTTTGTTAAATTTAACATTTTGTTTAAAGGTTTAAACTGAAACATGCTGTATTAGCATGGAAGTGAGCTCTTACATTTAGATCTTATCTGGTACATAACCTTGAGACTGATTCATTTGAAACTATAAGGAAGTTTCATTTATTTTGCTGAATTATTCAGCCTGGCTAAACTATTTAGACATGTTTAAAGAAGTTTAACATATCCTTATCAATTCTGATGAATATACTTGTATATTAAAATATGTTTTAGTTGACTGATGCAAAAAGGAACTACATATAGAAATGTTTGGCCCATTTAATGACATTCCCAGCCAATGAAGCAACATATATTATTTTAAAATGTAGATTTAATGCATCCAACATCAGAATTAAACAATCCAGCAACCAAACTCAATTTAATATTTTCTAATCAAATATATAGGTACAACTGTATTTCTATAATTGTTAAACCTGATTTATACTTGATAATATGTACAGTTCATACTACCATGCTTTATGATCATCAGTGTTTAATCTGTTTTCAGTTATAGCAGGTAGTTTTAGAGGCATATGTTTTCCTCTTTCCCTAAGCCCAAATGGTCCTGTCACCACTTGATAGGAAGAATCAGCAACTGTTTACTCCCTTAACTCCCCCTCTCAAAGTTTACCAACCTGGCACTCTCAGAGTTTCAGATTGCATTTATTTCAACCCATTCTCTAGTATTAATGAAAAAATAATCAATAGTCAGCTCATTCAGACATTGTATAACCTCAAACATTTAAAACAAGGATGGATAAAGAGTAGAAAATGAGGTTTGGGAACAAACCAATTTGTCCAGGGACATCTTCGAGGGAGGGTCAGGTAGGAATAGTAATGGGAGTTAAGATGGTAGTGGAAGAAAATTTGTGTGGTGGGGATAGAAGGGTTAAATTGGGAAAGTAGGAGGGTTGGGAGGAAATGAGGTAAGTACAAGGAGGGTCTTAACTGGTTTTGTGTGAGTGTAAC
This sequence comes from Protopterus annectens, assembly GCF_019279795.1. NCBI lineage: Eukaryota > Metazoa > Chordata > Ceratodontiformes > Protopteridae > Protopterus > Protopterus annectens. The sequence goes on from NC_056742.1 coordinate 53,766,949, forward strand.
TGGGTAAGGGATCAGATTTTGACATAAAATTGCTATAGCGTGTGCTATGTCCATAATGACCAGTAGGTACATCAGAGAACAGGTAGGCCTTGGGTTAATAGTAGCTTGTATGGTCATTTTTTTTTTGTTTTTGTCTCTGCTTCTGCTTAGGATTTTCTGTGGTTATAAGGGTTAGCTTATAGTTATGTTCATGGTTATGGCTCATTTATTGAGGTTTCTTTGGGTTCATTTCATGTTGGGTGCTTGGTTTCTTTTGGTTTATTCGCTGTTTTTTTTCTTGCTTTTTTAAGACAGCATGCTTGTTTTTTTGTTGGTATAGTCTCGTTATGACTTTCTGGGTGAGCTCGTTCTTTTGGGTTTTTTCTCGGGGACTCAAAGTAGGTTCTTTTTTTCTCACTTTTGTTATTTTCTGTTATGTAATGCTAGTTGGTTCATCTGGTAGCTTACATGTGGATGGCTGTACTGCTTATGTTGGTTGGGTTAAGCTCATTGGAATGTGCTCATGGTTCGTGAGGTACCCGCAAATAATGGCAGCTCATTCTGCATGGGTGCTGTGATGTTAACAGTTGTTGGGGATGGTCAAGGGGGAGCTTTCAGGTACAGATATCCTTGTTCATGCATGGTGCCTTCCGTCTACTTCTTGGTATGCTTGGTTAATTGGGGTTGCCTTGGGGGGGGGGTTAATAAAAAAGAAAAAAACTCTTTAACACAACCCAAGTAAAATAAATCCAGTTCTCAAAAGTTAAATATCTACTTACCTCAGATTCACTGAGAAGATCACTCAACCAAGCAAGTTACATGAGTTGCATGCAGTAAGTCAGATGATTCAAGACATCCTAAGCCACAACCATTTATGAATTTTTTTCTGCAGCACAATCAATGCCTGAGAAAAAAAACAGCACAGCTAAGCTATTTGGTCAACTTATAACAGCTTTTATTTTCTCACACAAGTCACCGCCGTGATACTTTTCCCATTTGTTCACAATTTACTGGTAAATGTGCTATATACAGCTATATGCTTCCCCTGTCCCAGTACTGCCAAATCAACTGTTTTTGTTTAAAAAAAAAGCACTGTGCAGATTGTCACAGAATGTTCAGTCTTCACCTCATATTTTTAGATTGTGCTTCATAAAAGCTGCAGTTTTATGGCAAATCATTGCGGGTTGGAGGTCCTAGATACTGTCATATAGGGGTGAATGTTCAATGTTTTAGTGGGCAGGAATTTGGAATTATTAATTATTTGCTTGGAAATAGATGCTATTTCTCGACTTGTGTATGCTATAAGATTACAAGGAAGATGATTTTCTTAGAGCTGTGTTAGTTAAGTGGTGCTTGGGGTACCTTCATGTTGGAGACTGGGGAGTTGTGCATTTGTCAGATATGAGCATGGATTTTGGAGCATACATTTTCTAAATTAAAATTGTAAGTAGATTATTAAACAGAGTTTCTGGAATTTGGTCAAGTGTTAGTAAGTCTGAAAATACTGGGCTCCTTTTTAAAAAGGGTGTGTTGTACAGGTTTATATAACACCACTGCTGGCCTTAGGTAACTGCTAACTAAATTGGTATTGAGCAAAGATGCATGTGAAACATAAAATAACCATCCTAAATCGCAGCAGGGCACTTTGGTGATTGAAATAAATCGTTACTTGGTCAAAGCACTTTGGGGTGTTCAAGAGCTGTTTTAAGATAAATTGCTGTTGGTCTTTTTTTTCTCTGTTTCATCAGGAAGTAACCCCCTTATCGTGTTATTTTGGGTCCCTGGTCATTGGTCTGAATTCATTAGTAGCACTGCTTGGTTTGTGTTTGCTTGATGATGCGTGCGTCTTTCAGGACTTCAAGCTTTTGTGTGAGCATAGTGTGCCTATCATTTACACAGCTTAAACTGTTTTTCAGGAGGATCTGATGAGGTCATGGGAGGAGAGGAACAGAAAATGGAAGGGAAAAGAAAAAAAAAAAACCAACAACAATAATACCGAGCAAGGGAGAACCGAGCTCAGTTGGGGGGGGGGGGGAGTGCAGATTAGGTCCCTCATCTTATCTCTGCGCTGGACAGATCTTCACAGATTGTCCAGATTTTGGTTTCATAATTGTGGTCCATTTTCATAAAACTGGGTTTTGGCAAATTAGTGGCAAATCAGTTCACACCAAAGTATTAAAGACAGACATTTGAGTTTCAGACTTCATGTTGTTGGAAAATTTATGCTAATACAAAACCTGTTATTCTGCCAACTAGCTGTCCTTCTTAGTCCTTCCTACAACTGGTACCTGTTGTAGGAGAGAGTAGTGAAGTGCAGTTGGGGCATGAGGATAACAGTGGAGTTGGGGCCTCTGTTATTTTTATTTAAGTTCAGTTCTGTCCCTCTCTGTTCACCTTACAACTGTAACTGCTGAGGAGAAGGGTAGGGTAGTGCAATTAATGCATGCAGACTGGAATAGATTGTGGGCCTGTTTTGCATCAGGGATTGTAGATCAGTGGGTATTCTCTTATTCGGTCCAGGTTTCCCATTAATAGTACAATTATATGGCTGGTGTCTCTGACTACTTTTGATTATTTTTGGTTGTGTCCCTGATTCTGTTGTAATTGATCCCAGTTTAGTGGAGAGCTCTGGGCTGTGGTGTCTTCAGCTGAGTACCGGTTTGTGGTACAGGGCATTCAGGCAGATCATTTTCAGTCTACAGTGGGTTGCTCTGAGTGCAGGGTCTTAGCTCAAACTGTCAAAGGAGTTAATGTGTGTCTTAGTTCTCAGTGGTACAGTTTTCACAGTATGTTCAGGTTTAGGTTTTCAATTTTGGACAGTGTCATATTTGGGTGGTTTCTGGGTAGTGGTGGTAGTTTATTAAACAAGGAGTTAGTAAAATAATGTCAGACATGTTTGAGTCAGGCATCTTCATGTGTATTAAGTCATGCTAACATAGATGCTGTTATTGTAGCAACAGTCTGAGTTCTAAGAGCAATATTTTAAGATTGTCCTTATTGGGGGTTGGGGGAGTGTCTGGTCCCACTTGGTTATGATTGGTCTGTTCAACTCCTTTTTTTTGTGTGTTCCCCCTCTTTCAGAGCATTTACAATTGTCTTTTGTTTTGCAGATGATGGAAGTGCAGAGTCTGCATCAGCCGGTGGCCTGAAGGAAGAGGACTCGACAGGTGAAGGAAGCTACTGTGGTGGATGTTCCAGACATTGGAGTGGTGCGCAGTGAGGTTACAGGTAATGATACATTGTTAGATGCTTATTTAGGCATGTTAGGGTTGGTACATTTGGGAGTAGTGTGGATGAGGATGAAGTATGTCAGGGACAGGGTGAAGCACGTGTTTAGGATTGATTATGGGGAGTTTGGGGTTGCCCACAGGTGGGGTGGAGTCGCAACAGCATGGTGTTGAGTCGGACTTGGGGATCCAGCCAGGTGATTGGTTAGCTAAGCAGGCCCTAGGACATGGGGGGTCTTTTGACCCCTCACATACTGCTTTTAGTTAAAGAAAAGATCTGGAAGGGGGAGTATGTTGATATTTTGAATTAATGATGTGGATGGGGTTCAATGTCTGATGAAATCAGAAACCACAAACAGTAAAGACGTTTGGCAGCTTCTGATGAAATATGTTTGTAAGGGACAAAAGTGCTTATGATTTTGTGCTTTTACAATAATTAAAACAGCTGTTGAACTCCAGTTTTCTTGTCAAGTTGTGTTTTTTTGTTTTTTGTAGTCTACGTTTGGCAATTTTAGTGGCCTTGGGGCAGAGGAGAATAGGTAAACTGTGGCCAAGGACATGGGACAACTGGGGGTTAGGGTTCATTTATTACATGGTGTTTGGTTGAGAAGGATACTGCCTTGGCCTTACCACTCTTGCATTAATGTTTCACTATCTGTAAGGCACAGCATCTGTGGGCGAGGAATGCCTGGCTGTGGTACGATCAGACGTTTTAGAAGCAGAAGGTGGTGGATCAGTCATTGTGTTGGAATGTGAGACATCATGGCATTTGGCTAGCCAATATGGTTGATAGCCTTGGAGCCTTTAGCAGGAGGGTTTAGCTAGTGGGGGCTGGGAAGGGGGTATGCAGGGCCTTTAATGCAGGGTGTTGCTCATGTGTACCATGTACATTTTTGCACACCTGTTCAAAGTGTGCAGGTATCATTCAGCTGTGCAGGTGGCAGATGGGAAGCCACATTGGTAAATTTGAGTTCACAGCAGCATGCATTGGGTTGGTTACCTTTATTGTTTCTTGGATTTCAGGATAGTTAGGGTCTGGGGGAATTTCAGGAGCAGAGAAGTGGGGGTCCTTTCATTGGTAAAAGTGGGCTGCCAGGGGCAGTACATTATCTGGATGATTTCTTAAGAGTAGATGAAGGGTTTGAGCACTGGAAGACATGCGGGTGTTTTTTGGGGATGTGTGAGGAACTGGGTATTTCATTGGCTATGCAGAAGTTAGAAGGTTCAAGCAAGATATTGTTCTCTGGGATCGCTTATGAATGCAGGCCATGGTTTGTTTTGTTTACCAGATGCAAAGGTAACACATTTGAAAGAAAGATTTGGTGGGGAATTCCAAGGACAAGGTGCAGATTAAGAATGTCATGGAGCTCTTTGTGCTCCTGGAGATTGCATGTCGGGCAGTTCACCTGGGTTGTTCCTTTTGTGAGTCTGTGGCCTTTTATTTGAATGGGTGGAAAAGCAAAATCATTGGGTGAGAGTTAATAAGCTGTTGTGTGCTGACTTAGCACTGTGGTTGTCTTTTTAGAGCAGTTTAATGAAATGTTTTTTTGTCAGGCTGATGAGGTTGTTCAGGGGGATTTGCTATTGTTTACAGATGCAGCAAGAAGTATTGGGATTGGGGCAAATTTTGAGGGGAGATGGTTTGTAGCTTATTGGCCAGCAGGATGAAGGATGTTTGAAGAAGGGATATTGACTTTTTGGAGTTTGTTCCAATTTGCCTGCCATCGAAGGTCTAACAGGAGAAGTTGTGGGGAAAGGGTTAATTTTCATTTGGGCAATAAGGCAGTGGTCTGAGCATTTGGTGTTACTAGATGAGGTGTGTCATGTTGGGTTGGAAGGATCAGATGCTTTGTACACGAATCCTGGGTAGCTTTTAAAAAGAAGGTGTATGGTAGGGCATTGCAAGATTTTGTTAAATTTGGGTTGCAGCTACCTGAGGAGCAAGATATTTGGTGGGAAGATTGTTGTTGATATATTTGGTTCTGACTTGGGAAGAAGGTAAGGCAGTTCAGTCTATCCAGATGAACTTCACTGCAAATAGTATAGTTGCAGGGGTGGCAGAGTTATATGACTTTACTAAATCTTGGACTGTAGTTCATATGTTGAAGGATTAGGTTAGGGTTGATAGTGTGAACACTGTCAGATGATGGCCATTGACAAGACAGATTTTGAAGGTTTTGTTGCAGGGATTAGTTATGGTAAATGGAGACTTGTTGGACTATACTTTATGTATGACGTTCACTTTATGGATGTATTACTGAGCTTTTAGGGTGTCAGAGTAGTTTTGCTTACCAGTTTGGTGGGATGTTTCAGTGTTTTTTGCTTCCATGCATATTGGATTGTGTAGATCTAAAATGAATCAGTCATGGAAGGGCAGGCAGATAGTATTGCGAAAGAACAGGAATGATTGGTTGTGTCTGGTGGGTTGGGCTAAGAGGTTGCTGTGGCCTCATATTGGGAGGACTTTGTTTTGATGTGTAGTGGGCAAGGTGATGATGTGTAATCAGTTAGTATATATGATAAGGAGAGCTTTTTGGTGTTGGTTTTCTGGGTGTCAGGTTTTCCACTTATTTGTTATGCATTGGAAGGGTATTGGATTTAGTGAGGGAAGGTAGATTAATTGCAGTCATTAAGAGAATGGGTTGTTGGTCATCAAATGTTTTCTTGTGTTATATTAGATAATTGGTATGGCAACTGGTCTAGTATTAAATTAATTTTCTAGGAAAGGTAATCTCATTTCGGTTATTCTTATATCCATTGAGTGGCAAAAGGGAGCTGCAGTTAGGCCAGATGGCACTCAGTTGGGTTGACATAGTTTATGGTGGCTTTGGGCTCCTTAGAGTCCTGGAGGTTCATTTGGCAGGTAATGATCTGGGAATAATTCTGAAGCTACAGTTGGTAGTTAGGATAAGTGAGGATCTGTTTATTTTAAAGAGATTATACCCAGGAATGTGTATTATGTGGTCAGAGGTAGTGCCATGGTTATTTCGGCTTTGGAGAGGACTCATTGGTTTGTTAATGTCAAGCAAGTTAGGCAACTGGCTGCTTTGGGTAGTTATGATAGGGCATTGGGATGTTGATGACAGGGATTCAGTCTGGTTCAGAGAGGATGGAGTAAATCTAAATGATTTTGGTTTGGACCTCTTTAATGTAAGGTTTGGAGTTAATGAGGGGGAACAGCCTGTGTCAGGCTGATTGACAGAGAGGTGGGGCACACTTGTCCCTATTCTGTTCCTTCTCTGATGTTGGAAGTTTAATTCAATGATTTGGAGAATGAAAGTGAGCGATGAGATGCAACTTGATAAGCAAAAATAAATGAGCGTAGGTGAGGACACTGCTTGATAAGTAAAAATAAGCTAGTGGATTTGAGGATGCTGCTTATTGGATTAGGGTAAGCGAGGTTATGCTGCCTTAGTAAATGGCTATATAGATGTTCATGCGATAATCAATAAATTAAAATATTGTTCAATAAAGTTATGTTTATGGAAGTTTAATAAAGGTTGTCAAATGTCATTTGGTGTGGTATATTTATTGAAGGGGACTGCGACAAATAACTTTAACAAAGATTTTAGGGTATATTACAACTGGGGATTTTTTTCTCTTATTTCATCCTCTTATATCCAATTTTCTTGAGAGAGTGTTTGTGTCTGTGTATGTGTGTGTGTATGCGCAGACCTGTGTCTTTAATTTCATGCACTAAACAAACTTGAATGGTTTCACTAACCCTTCCTCTGTTTCATCACAATTTTATTCACAAGCCCTTTCTCTTTCCATTCTTAATTTTAGAACCTAAATACAAGTTAGTGAACATTAAGTCATTTTCAAAGAGGTGCAATTAAAAAAATGTTTTTGCAATCAGAGAAAACATTAATTTTTTAGCTACATATACAACTATATTTACTTAATTGCTATACCATCATGTCCAATTTCCAGACCTTGTCACTACTTCATAAAAGAGACAGTAATTTTCAGCCTTACTACAAACTTACTCACCATTGGTACCAGTCTGGTATATTACTACCATACTCTACCTATCCTCTACTAAATAATAGCTTGCATGCTTGTTTATGTCTTTCTGTCCTTTTATTGGTGAATTCCCACAAGTAATGAGAATGTGGATTCTCCCTATGACACATGTACATACTAGCCACCTCCTTATTGTCGCATCATATTAATGTCCTTGCTGATGATGGATCTTCATCTCATTCATAAACCCATTCCCCTATATTTCCCCAAATTGTACAAACTCTATTACATTAAACACTTGTCCCTGTGTGGCCAAGGATATCCACATTGGCACCAAGTTCCCAAGTGAGTTCTGGCTTTGCTCCTGTGATCTATGGCCAACACAAAAACACCACAGGCTGATTTTTTTCTTTTTCTGAACTAAGACCATATTTTTGAAGTGCCTGTCAAACTGGAGCTGATTTTCCCAAGTGGAAAGTTATTTTCTTAAGCAGACAAATTGGATCATTACCACACTTCATAAGTTCTATAATTTATATTATTCTTTCCTTATCTCAGCGACATGTACAACATACATTCTCTACACATTGCCCAGAAGCATATCGTGATGGTCATCCCCTTACCCACAAGCCAGGATTGCACTTAACAATTCAGTGCTCATTCATATTATTGAATATGGATTTCCCATAGTGACCATAGCTTTGATTCATAATATTCTCATACAAAAGTGATCCAGGAAAGTTGAGCTCCATGATACAAAATTCACTGAAAAACTGTAGATTAAAATAAAAATACTTTAAAAGTCCGAAGGCTAGCTAAATAAAGTCTGAGCAGGTTCATCTTTTCAAATTTCAAGTCTTATTCAGAAAAAAACTGATACAGTTAGAAAATGTTGTATAAAGAAGAATCTAAGCAAGTCTTGCAAGCTTCCCAGTCCAATAAAATCCTTCTATTTGTTCCTGATTTAACCAAATTCTTATGAGCAAGGAACATATTTAAAGGAAATCTAGACTTAAACAGGGATTTGTAATTGGCTTTTGTTTTCACAGACAAATGAAATGTAAATGTCAAAGGTTAATTAGAAAATTAATCTTACTGCATATCCCGTGAAGCAATTTTTTTTAGTAAACATGTAAATGGGAATTCAGATCATTAATTTCAAAAAAGCCTAAATCTGGGGAAGTACTTACAGCATTCAGAAAGTCTCAGGATAAAAAGGCAGTTGAGATGCATCAAAGCTGGTGGTGTATTAGTGATTATGGAAGTAGACATACACAGGCAAAAAAAATCTGTTTTCCCCAAACTTACTTTATTAAATCACAATAAAATACTCAATGTTCAGAAATCTTTATTGTTTCAACAACATTCTGTTACACTCAAAGACCAGGTAGATGGCATTAAAATTATACATCAAAAAACACTTTTTCTTTCCTGTTATCCCATATATACAACTTACATTTAATAGTAAACTTGACTGCTTTACATATTCCTTCCTAACATTACATATGTGAAGACTAACAGTTATTACGCAATTAAAACATCATTTGAAGTAAACAAAATATCAGATGTTTCATGTTCCTATCCCTCAGTGTGCCATTTCAGTTCTTGTTCTAAAAGTTTGGAGGAAAGATATCTCTGATTTTATGTATTTGTTACACTGAAAAAAATATATGAACCATATCCTCCTCTTTTTCTTTTGGGTATATAAGGGGAAGAATTTTATCTTAATTATTTATTTATTTTTTGTTCAATAGTATTACTACATATTACAAAATTGTATTTGATGTAAATAATAAGTAGCTTTCTATTTATTACTTTGTCTAAATATTTTATATTATTCACATCTCCTTGAATATCACTACTTTATATGTCATTAAACATCTGTTTTGTTGTGTAGTTAATGTATCTTCTTTCCTTCTTAAATCTTTAATTATTTTTGACCCTGGGTAGATAATGATAACTTGAAGGGTTTCCTTTTACAGATAATGCATTTAAATAAATAAGCCCATATCAACTCAGAATTGTTCTTTCATTCTTCTTATCTTAAAGGTATATCACCATTCTATTACACAACTCTGAGTTTCAAACATGATTTTTTTTATTATATTGCCTTATGAGCATCTTATGTATTTAAATTGGTTATAAAGAATTGCTAAATCCAACAGGGTTTCTTCCTTGTCAGTATTTAGTTCATATCCCAAATACAATGGGCAAAGGATTTTGTAAGGTTCAGTAAGAACCTCAATATTCAGCATATATTACAGAAAAGATTAATTTGCTTATATGCTCATACTCCTGCTTCACATAAAATTAGATTTGTGACTTTAGACGTTATTTTTTCCAGATTTCTTGACAAATCTTATGTCTGTCAATTATATTTTGTATTTTTTTTGCTATTAAATAGTTAACTTACTTTGATAACGTAATATTTGAATTATAAATTATACCTAAGTATTTGTAATAGTATACTTTTTAGTATATTTTCTTTTAATTGATACCTACAATTTTCCTGTTTTCTTTTTAATAAAAAAAGAAACAACATTAGTCTTCAGTCAACATTTTACAGCTATACATACTGCATTGCTGATAAGTACAGAGGTAATAGTAACAAATTGTTATCATATCTTGTATATACATTTTCCTTTTCTGTCTTAATTTCTTGATCATGTCATTGATAGATATAAGAATGCTATGGTGCTAGAATATACTCCTGGCTCATGTTCTTATTCATTAGAACCCTACATATTCATTTGAGTTAACATTTATCTATGACTTTATTGCTATTGTATAATTCCACACTAGCATCTATTAGGCCATTAAAGCTTGTCTAGAAGATAAGCATTGTACATTTGTTTCCAAAACAGTATATTTTTTCTATCATATGTTGTAGAAAGGAAAAAGTTACCACAACAAATTTACTTCTACATATAGACAAAATGCTTGTTGCAAACAACATTCCAGCTATTGTGTTTTTAAAGTCCTTTAATAATACAAAGGTATTTTTCAGGGATTTGCCTGTGCATATCTGGATGCTGCTTATTTCCTTCTGTGCATCACTGGTAATGCTGCCCAGGCATTGAGCTTCATTTATATAAATCATGCATATGACTCCAACAATATTGTTTTCATAAAACATATTTATTAAGTATTGTCTTTTATATAGTCATTTGGAAATCTTTCATTAATTTATGTTATCATGTCTGTACTTAAAATTACAATATGAATGCACCTAGTTTGACTGTAGTTAATAACAATCAATATCTTTTAATTTTATCTTGTTTTCTCAGTTATTCATTTCCAGAATCTTTTCATGTAATTTGCTTCAGAACCATACTTAATTGCCTACACTGTATCCTCAAAACATTGTTTTAATCTTATTATATTCCTATAAAAAATCTTGATCTTTCTGAACAATTTCTGTTCTGTCATTGTCTTTGCCCTTTTCTATATGTCTGTCTCATATCCTTTTTGATTTTTAAGCATCTTTTTGATATTATGTTTTCTCCATCTCTTTTACTTTATGTGTTTTGAAATGATTTACTGAATTATTCTTCTACCCACAGACTTTGTTTCTTTACTTGTTTTACATTTCTCTACTAAACTACAATGTCTCCACACTCTACTTTTTTGCACCCTTATCCAACATTTCCAATGTAAGTCAAATGTATATATACATATGCATATAGTCACATTTATTTTGCCTCACTTTTCTCCTTATTCCATTTCCCCTTTAATTTTATTTTAATAGAGAGATGATCCTTCTCTATTCTTACCTCTACTGTGAGTTGTCCAATATTTACCATTTTACCTGTATTCCAGGAGTCCACCAAGAAACATCTATTTTAAAGCAAGTTTAATTTTGAGCTCTCTCGCCCTATTTATCTAGTTTGTATGTACACACGTATATATAGGAAAGGAGCTTATATTGATGCCCATGTGTTACTGTTACGGCCAGTATTGAAATTATCTACTTTTATTTGGACCTCAAAATGTGCTAAGGACAGAAATAACTGAAGGCTTAGCCAAGAGGTTTAGTGCTGCCTATGGCAAGTCAGCTCAAATTGTTAGTAGCACAACAGGTAGTATACTTGCTTTTGATGCAGAAGGCTGTGGGTTTTACTCCCACAGTATGTAGATGGATTGCTGATACTGTGCTGTGTTGTACTTTAAAGGGGGTGGATGCTGCAGTCCTAAAAATGTCCTCCTTTTGAGGAGATACCTAGTACCTATGAACCTGTTATCAGTTTGCCATCCATTCCCTGTTGAAATATTGCTAGCTTATCATTTTTGTAATGTAATATAGGTAATTTATTTTTCAAGTGTAACAGGCACCTGCAGATATATTACTTGCATGTGTACTTGAACACACTCTATGCACCATTGTAAATATCATTCACAAACGTCTTCACTGAAATATATCTCAGTCATTACTTCTATATGTCAATGATTGTATTTTTTCTTGCACTATTGCTTCTATTACCAAATTCATGCAGTGTAATTATACTGTATGAATTTTATATGTCAATGATTGTATTTTTTTCTTGCCCCATTGCTTATATTACCAGTTTCATGCAATGTAATTGTACTGTATGATTTTTTTTTCTGTCTATGTCATTATATTCTCTTTCTATGTATCTTTGTGGAGCTTTTCCACCTGGGGATCCACTGAAAATGGGCTCATTTCAGGCCCAGTGGACTTTCCCGGTTAACATATGCAATAAATAAATAAATAAACAGGCACTTTATTTGTACATGAAACAATGAAATATAAAGTTGTTTGCTAGCAGCAACCTCTTCATTAATTACAGATCTCTTTAATGTGGAATTATTTAGATGACTTACTTTTGCAGAGATTGTACATATTTACTGATACTGGGGAATTGTAATGACAGAAGTTTGAGTAGACTTTTATGATGGAAATGTTCTAAATTGGACAGTTTTGTCATTATTGGTCCATTGCTTACTGGAAAAATGTTCGAAACACGCTCTAACAAGTGTGCTGTATTATACAAGGAATATAATTTAATACAATCAGGAAGGTGAATCAAAGAACACATGTATGTTTGCATGGTCCTAAATATGTGTGCAAGGGGCCTATGATTTGAAAACAGCCCAAAGGTAAATTTTATCTGCCACTGGCCAGATGCCAGATTTTCTTTGAATGTGGGTTTTAAGGGCAGAGAAGTTTTAATGCTAAGTCTGTTTTTATTGTGAGACTGTATTGCTTTATTTAGCAGATGTCTATCGTGTTTGTGCTATAAAATTTAAAATAAAAGTTCTAAATGAAATCCAAATAATCATTGTGGAAGTAAAGCATAAAGCAGTGTGCACATTACAGTGTTTATGGTAAATGGGGAGAATAGCCAAGTAATGGGGCACTGGAATGGCTGTGGGGGGGGGGGGCTGTGTATGCGGAGGCCACATTTGACCATGATTTTGTGATGGGGAGGGGCAGCAAACTCAAAGAACACTCCAGGTGGCACAAACTCTAGCTACTCCACTGATTGGAGCTACTTTAGCTTCTGTGCTTATGTCCTCATTTCTTCATCTGTCCCACAGTGTGCATCTACTGCCATTTTCAGGCACATAATTTCCATTACCTCTAGCTTCCTCATCCACTCTGCCTTTACTGCCCAGGTTTCTGTACCATGCAGTAGTACTGGTCACACCAATGTTTTGTATACCTTACCTTTCAGCTTCTTTGACATTCTTCTGTCATAGACTAGACCTGAGACTCTATGCCAGTTGGCTGCAGCTTCTCTGATTCTAGCTTTGACCTCTTCATTCAGATTTCCATTCTCCTCTACCACCCCTCCCAGATGCTTGAAGCTATTTACCTTTTCCACTATCTTCCTTTCTATCTCAGTTCTCAGCTTCTTCTGATTTCCCCAATTTGCTGTCATTACCACTGTCTTATCTGTGCTTAGTTTCATCCCATGTGCCTTCAATTTTGCATTCCATTCCCCCATACTTTGCTGAAATTCTTGCTCAGAATCTGTCTGCAGTGCCACATCATCTGCATGCAGCAACTTTGTTGATCTGTCCCCTCTGACCTGTTTGCTAATGTAGCCCATCACCTGTGTGAAAAGCAGTGGACTAAGAGCTAAACCCTGGTGCACACCCACTCTCATTTGGAACCCTCTGTGAGACTGAACACTGTTTGGACTTGAGTAATTGGATCCTTGTATAGAGCCTGCACTAATTCTACTAATGTTTCTGGGACTTTGAACCACCACAGTACTGTCCAAATCAGCTTTCATGGGCCTTATCATATACTTGTTCCAGGTAGAGTAATGCCCAGCTGGACTCTTCCTCATCTCCAGCTTCTTCTCAACTATCTGTCTCACTGCAAACATTGGGTCAGTTGTGCTGCATCCTGATCTGAATCCGAACTGCTCATCTCTCATCATACATTCTACTACTATGCATAGCTTTTTATCAATCACCCTCTCCAGAACTTTCATGCAATGTGACAGGAATTTGATGTCTCTATACTGCCCACAGTTGTGGATGCCCCCTTTGTTCTTGTACTCTGGCATGGAGTATACTTATACTCTGGTCATCTGGGATGTGGCTTTCTCTCCACACTACTATGAGTACCCTCAAGATCTATTTCTCCCCTATCTCACCCTGCATTTTAATGATATCTGCTCTGACCTCATCTGAGTCTGCTGCTTTCCTCAACTTCATTTTTGTTAAGGCTATTCTTACTTCTTCTAGAGTGGGCTCCTCTTCTTCTCACAGTAGGCTGTTTCTGGGGCAATACAGCTTCTGTGGGGTTTTCTTCATTCAGAAGCTGCTGGCAATATCCCTTCCATCTGCCTTTGATGTCCTGTGGACTATTGAGCAGGTTGTTGCAGGCATCCTATATGAAAGGTGTCTGACTACCTTCTTTATCTTTCTGTCTTTGCCATGCAACCTGATATAGTTTCTTTGTGACACTTACTGAGTAACTTTCCAGAAGCTGGTAGAGTGCCTCCGATGCCTTGTTCTTTGCTATTGCAACTACTTTCTTAGCTTCTTTGTTAGCCAGCCAGTATTCCTTCCTAACCTGATCATTCTTTTCTATATCCCACTTTTTCCTGTACTCCTTCTTTCTTTTGATGACTTCATGGACTTCTGCATTACATCACCATCTTTCCTTATGTAGCTTATTTTCATACCTGGCTCAGTCACATATCAGTTCTGTAGTCCTCACACATGCTGTTTTGAGGTGCTGTCAATCTTCTTCAACTCTATCTATTTCCTCATTTTCTTATGGTGCTAGAGACCTGATTAATTCCTTGAACTGTTGTATTTTCTCTCTAGTCAACTTCCAGGTCTTCAGCCTGGTCTCTGTTGACCTTAGAGCCTTCTCTGACCACTACTTGCAACTGATAGTGGCAACCAGTTGTTTCTGCTGTGGGCTGACTGTTTCACTGGGGATGACTTTTCAATCATTGATTCTACCCCAATGTCCTTTCCTTACTAGGAGGAAGTCTACCTGAGTTGCATGTTGGCCACTCTTGTATCTGATCTTGTGACTGTCTCTCTTTCTGAACCACGTGTTGGCTACTATCAAGCCATTTGCTAGACAGAAGTCTAGAATGACATCTCCTTCTTTATTCATGTTGCCCCACCCTTGTGGACCCAGGCAGTCCTCTATCCTGTTCAGTCTGTTCCAATATGTGCATTCAGGTCAGCCATTATCGACAACAATTTATGTTGTCCTGCTTTATCTAGTAAGTCCTGCAACTGCTGTCTGAATGCATTATTTTCCTTACTATCACAACCCTGCTGTGGACCATAGGTTGAGATTATGAACACAGCCTTATCATTACACTGATTGCCATGAGTCTATCACTAATTCTAATGATGTCCCTCAGTGCCTTCTGAAGCCTTGCTCTCACCACAATTCCCAGACTACTTGTAGTCTTGTAGTCTATCCTCCTCCTAAATAGCAGACAGTGGATCCCAAGCCAAGTAGCTTCACTGCATAGCCCTTCCATCTTGTCTCTTGGACACACGACAACTACTACTACTAATAATAATAATAGCAATAATATATCACAAAGATGATCATTATTGTCTTCCATGGGCAATGTTTCCTTTAGACTGATTATAGCAGAACATTTCATATATTCCATGAAGGTCTGATCACCAAGTTCATATTTTTTAAGCCTACAATATTCCATGAAAAAATTGACAAAATATTTTCATTACCACCATCTTTTCTTGTCTCTTTCAGCCACTGTGCTATGTATTCTGCTATCTCATCAAATTTCTTGATATTATGTGTTATTTCACCTGATCAGTATGTTATGCTCTATTGACCTTTAAAACATAATTGTCTCCATCAAAAAAAAAAATCTTACATTGTTTTTAAGCCTCCATTAAGTCTCACCAAGCATAACTGGCATGTCATATGCGGGTAAGTGAGACCCCCATCTACTTCTCTGTCTTTTCTTCTCTTTAAAACATTTCATAGGTTCATAGGTTGGTACTAGGCTATTGGCCCCAGGCCTGTACAAGTCTAGCCATAACAATTCCCTGGCTATTTCTTCCCACAATATTTACTTCTCTGGACCCCTGTCTAGCAGGGTGACTGATGTGATCCCCGGGGTAAATTTCCTATCTGCCATCCAGTTGTCAAGGTTCTTTTTGAAGAGGGCCAAGGAGGCACTCTGCTTGACATGTATGGGCAGTCTATTTCAGAGTATGGGGAGTCTCTGGGTCAGAAGACAAGGTTTAGGTCCCTGGAGCATGTGGCTCTGATGGATTGGGATTTCTTTAAGTGGAACATGTCCAACAGCTCTGGGTTTGACATGGCCTTGTATGTTAAGCAGAGATCACCTCTGAGTAGACAATATGTGACAGAGTATAGCTGGAGTTGTTTTAGTTGGTCAGCATAGGGCATCTGTTTAGGCTTGTGATTCTTTTAGTGAGCTGTTTTTGCAGCCTTTCCAGTTGTTGCAGATGTCTTGTGAGGTACATACCAAATGGGGCGTTGTACTCTATGAGGGGTCTAATGAGGGATGAGTACAGTGGGACAATGACCTCCTTTTTTCTGGATGAAAAGCCCTTAGTGATGAGGTGTGCCACATAGAAGGATTTCCTAACTGTTGTGGCGATGTGGTTATTGAAGGTGAGACCACTGTCCACTTGTGTTCCTAAGACTCTTATCACACTTTTGGTGTTTAGTGTATTCCCACCTATGTGATAATTCATGGGTACATGTTTTTTTTTCCCAAAGGGGATAACTATACACTTCTTGGCATTGAGCTTGAGCCCATGGCTCTGGCACCAAGCATCTGTTTCTGTAAGGCCCTTTTGTAGAATATCGACATCATTTGTGGATTCAATAATGGCTCCCAGTTTGCCGTCATCTGCGAACTTTGTTAGCCAGAGTCCCTTAGTGTTGGCCTGTACTTCAGAGAAGCAGATGCCAAACAAGAGCGGTCCCAGGACTGAACCCTGAGGTACTCCACTTGTCACTTGTCTGGAGCTGGATTTGGAGAAGGCTACTTTTACAGTGTAGGTTCCATCAGTAAAACAGTTGGAAACCAATCGAGTGATGTAGGGATTTATGCCTAGCTTAGCAAGTTTATCTATGATTGCAGAGTGAGGGATGGTGTCAAAGGCCTTGACGAGGTCCAGATTGGCTGTGTGGACCATCTTACCCTCATGCACAGCTCTGGAGACTGATTTGAAGAAGCCAATCAGGTTCAGGAGACACGATCGGCCCTTCACAAATCCAAACTCGGTGGGGTCCAGTTTTTGAAGGTTGCTAATGTCTTTGTTTATAAATTCCATGATAATACATTCCATGGCCTTGCAGATCAGGCTCATCAGACTGATGTGACAGTAGTTCCCAGGATCCAAAGTGGATCCCTCCTTGTGGAGTGGGATAACTGTAGCTGTGCGCAACTCAGTGGGCACAAAGCCTGAGGTGAGACTATGATTAAACATGGCACTTAGGTGAGGTGCCAGTTCCTTTTGTAGTTCATGTAGTACACAGCTTGGGATGTCGTCTGGTTCCATGGCTGCTGTAGTCTTAGCTTTGACGAGTGCATTTTTTACCTGTGTGGCCATGATTACCGGAATTTGGCAATCTTTCGGTATTGAAATGGGCCTTTTAGGGGGTGAGACGGGGGTGAAGTTGGCACTGAATTGATCTGTCAGGATATTGGCAATGTCCTTGGGATCAGTATATTTAAGGCTATTCTGTTGTAGCTCTGAGCAGATCTGAGCATTGCCATTAGATTCTTGACAGAGCTATAGAATGCCTTGTGGTTGTCTTTGGAATCTTTGGCAATTTTATTTTCATAACTAGCTTTGGAGGATTTTATGAGGGACCTCAGCTTCTTACTGAAGCTGGTAAGGGAATATTTTGCATCCTGGGATTTTCCTCTTTTCTGCAACAGTTTCTTCCTTCTCTTGTATAGTTTGTTTATGACAGGGGACCATAAGATTGGCTTCCTTTTTTTGGAGGAGAGCGTCTTGGTTCTATTTGGGATGGTACGATTCATGCACGAGTGGATGTGCTCATACAGTGCTTTAGTGTAGGATTCAGCAGTCGAACTTTCAGTTCCCATCTTCATAGGTGTCATGAAGTTTGTCACTTCTGACTTGAGTAGCATGAAGTTGGCCTTGGAGAAGTTTTTTATGGATTTTTCCTTACTAGGGGGTGGGGGTGGGATGTGGATGTCAAAGGTGATTAGCTTATGGTCAGACCTAACCATCGAAGTGGTGACCACTGGTGTGGAGCATCGATTTTCCATGTTGGTAATGATCAGGTCTAGGATATTCAAGCCCCTGCTGGGACTATGGATTAGTTGATCCAGGGCGTTGGAATTTATGAATTCCAAGAACTGTTGGGCAAAGGTGTTGGTACAAGAATAGTTTAGTTAGTTGAAATCACCCAGTATTTGGGTGTTTGGTTGTATCTTAATATTTTCCAGTATATTTAGGAAGGTGTAGTGAGAACCTTGGGAATGGTGGGGGATCTGTAGCAAGCTACAGTTTGGATTGCAGTCTTACCTAGTGTTAGTTGCACCTGGAGAATTTCGGATGCATTGTGTCGGGCAACTAGCCTGGAGGTGTGAATATCCTTGGTGAATATGGAAGCTCCTCCACCTTTAGTGGTTTGCTCCTGGTTTGGTGGCCAAAAAGTGTGGTAAGAGTTGTAGCCTGGTATTGCAGGGGTGCTTTCTGGAGCCTTGAACCAGGTCTCAGTTACTGCACAGATATCGATGTTCTCCATTTTTAGGAGTGACTCGAGAGAGTGCATTTTGAGGTTTAGACTTCTAGCATTGAGTAGCATTACCTTCAGATTTTGCATACTTGTTCACGTTACGATGGTGGTTTTGTCCTTTGAGCCTTGCCTAAAAAAGACACTATGGGGTGGCAAGTGCCTTAGCCAGTAACCCGAATCCCAGGGGTGACAGGTGCCGACCATCTCTGGCAAAGACCATCTCTGGCAAAGCACCATGGTTTGTCGATCATGTCATCCCAGGCAGACAGATATGTGTTTAGTGCTGCTATGTGTGGGTGTTGGTGGTGAGGATTTTGAAGGGCTATGTGCTGCTTGTGGTGTAGTGTGTGTATTAACCTTCTCCTCTTGAGTGTCTAGCACAATCTTGGCTGGAGAGAGCTTTGCTTCCAGTTTGGCTGTGTAAGTGCATCTCTCACAGGTTGTAGTGTTGCATGGTAGGAGGAGAGCATTGTCTGTGTACATGAGGCAATTGCTGCATTGCCCCAGTATACCCAGATTCACCAGGTGGACAGGAGAAATCACTGGAAGCTGACCCTTGGATATGCCTGGTTATGTGCTTTTTTTCCCTTACCTTGGCAAGGTACTTTGCAATTATAGGCTGTTTAGTGCCTACGATTAATTTGTCATTATTAACAAGGAGAGTTGAGTGCTTGTATCAATTTAAGGCTTCCTAGTGCTTCCCAGCAGGTTTTAGAGCAAGTGCTAGTCACCGGGACTCCAACCAGAAAGAGTCAGGAATCAATGCACTCTGCTCCTACTCTCACCAGGATCAGAATATAAGCACAGATTCCAAGCTGTCACCTATAAAGCAGTTATTAAGCTTTCTGGTGATCAGTAGTCTCCAGGAAATAATGTAACTGCACTCCTTCTCTCACCAGGAGAAAACAGAAGCACTAATCCCAAGATGACTATTGAGAGGCAGAATGTGGGCTCTCCAATAACTGGTGGTCTTGCAATAGATGCTTAAAGGTAAGATGAAAAAAAAATGGTTTATCCTAAACACTGCAGTGTGCACTTGAGGAATTAGAAGTGAAAGTAGGTAACTTATGTTTTACCTGTCTAAAAAGTTAAGTTTTAGTGGAGAATCACTATTTTTAAAACAGCAAGATAGATTGAAAGGGGGTGGTCACTTTTCTATTCTGGTACTATGGAATTCAGTAGGATGGCCAATAAATTAAGTAGTCGAAGGGGGGTGATTTCACAAAATGATAATTTTGTACTTACTCACACAAGCCAGTAAAATCAGAGAGGAAATGAGATATGTGGTTGTCAGAAGAAAAATTCAAACGAGTCACATCTGCCTCAGGTGATGAAAAACCTTCTTTATTAGTAGCTAACCAGATTACACAGCAATTTGGCCAAGATGATCTCCTCTGGTCAACTTGTTTACTGACATCAACTTTTATACTGCAAGCAAAACAACTTTTTGTTACATTTCTGACCGTTGACAGTTGGCTATGAAAAACATATAGGGTAAACATGTTTACCACAAATTACCTCAAACCAACAGTTAGTACAGAATGTTCAAGAAGCACAGAATGTTCAGTTCAACAATGGTAGCTCAAATTTTCCAGGACACACAGCCTGCTTCAGTAAATTAACTCTTACTCGGCCGTGCGTCCTTATCCCAGACTTCACTAAGCTATAACCAAATCTCTTTATTCTGAAAAGCAGAAAACAGTTATTATTCAGGTTCATAAGCAATGCTGCATTTTGTTCACAGATGAGGCCCATCTTTGATAGGCATATCCCAACAAATAACATGTTCACTTTGCAAGAAGAGGAAAAAGACAAATAGTATGTTTTTAAAACTTTTTCTCTTAACATTTCCCCCCCTGAAAACACTTTTTATTTGTCTTTTTATTTCAGCAATATATGGTAAAAACTAAGTTTTTCTTTGCATACATTACTTCATTGGCAAGACAAACTTTTAAACTTCAAAAACATTTGCAAAAAGTCACATTTCAATGTATTCACTTTCACCAGTCTGTTGCAATTGCTGGTACATCGTCTTCATAATAGCAGTATCAACCAGTCTTTGTAGAAGACCTCTGATACAGGGTATACAACAACAACCACATACCACCACGATAGCCACAGCAACTCCAACGGACACCAGGAAACTGCTGATGAGATGACTCCATTTTCCAAACCATGCTTGTAGAAAGTCTGTGAAGGGATTACTTACCCCAGAGTTCTCTGCCAATTCTTAGGATAACACCTCCAAACCTCTCAAAGCTTGGGTGATACTTCCATCAGGCGCAGTGTTGTTTGGAATATACTTACAACAGAAAGTCCCAAACATCCTGCAAACTCCTCCTTCTTTGGCCAGGAGCATGTCTAACGCAATTCGATTCTGCCATGCCACCTGCTAAGTGGCCTCCAGTTGTTCAGCAATTCCTTTCAATGCATCTTTGGTATAGTTCACAAAACGCTGCTGGTTATAGTAAATGTAGTTGATCCAGTCCACATTCTTATTAGGTTGAATCCAGACAAAGACAGATGTAAAACCAGCTGCTATTTGGTTTATTGCTTTGTATTCATCAGGTACACCTCTTGGTACGCCAATGCTATCGATGTAGACACTGTTATCGAAAGATTGCTTCGGTGCCTCTCTTTTTCTCCTACTCAACCACTTCGGCTTTATTTCAAGTTCTCTTACAAAACTGCTTGCTGGAACTGGGAAAATGTAGAATGGCAGGATTAACTTTACAAGTGCACAAGTTCCCTTCCAGGGAATCGTAAGCTTTAATCTGAGTTTGTTGTCTCCACATAACCACCATATGTCTGCTAAACTATGAGTTTGGTTTTCCAGGAATGGATTCCCATTACCATTCACAGTAACATTGCAATAGTTCTGTCCCATATTGCCATAATTCTTCCCTGTGCCATCTCTGGAAATGCACATATACGAACCTGGATAGGAAATCGCTGCAGGCGGTTTCTCAACTTTGCTTATGACTGGAAAACGCTGAGTTTCATTTTTGCATTTATCTTCAGTTTTGTTGAAGAATAATTTTAACAGACACGTTAGGTTACCTTCATCTCCCATCAATGGGACTGTCACTAGTTGCTGTTTACCTTCAGCACAAGAAATACAGTTTTCACGATGTGCCTCTCGGGTACTATATCTAACCCAAGATAACCATTCATAATGGTGTATGAATCCAGTCTCGAGTAACAATTGTTCTTCTTCTGTGAAGGCAAAATCTGCTTTATTTGTAGCATTTTTAAGGCTTTGTACTTTAAGTTGGAGGGTCCCCAAAAGATCAGTTCCAATTGGAAGAGACACTCCGATTCCATAAACTCCTGAATCACTTTCTTGTGGTGACACAATGGTTATAGTAATTACTTCGGTACCTTGGAAATGCGCAATTTTTATTCTTTGTTGCCTGCTTTTATCTTTCTCTGGTATCACTGCACCACTTGTTTCCCATCCATTCACATCTGTTGACCACCAAACATGTGACCAGGATGTACAGTCTCTATTGCACAAGTATTTTGCACGAGTCAAGAAATCATCATTGTTCCATTTAGAACAGTCCAAAATTCCTTCACAAAGTTTCACCTTAAACACAGTAGTAACACCTGTTTGCGCTTGCAGCACCATCATTCCTTTTTCTCTTGCAACTGTTCCTTCTCGTATGGACATATTTACTTTCACCACCAAAATCATCATCATGTAACAGTTCAAGTACCAGTTGAACATGGCCATCCTCCCTAAGGACTACCTCACGCCGTTGGTTTCTTCACTGGGTTTGAGACGAACTAACACCTATTGGGCTAATCCCCCTTTGTAGCCAGACTTTGCGCTCAGAGGCCCGGTGGAGTTTGACCAATATCAATGGCAGAAGGAAGAGTCTTGAGTTTTTTACAGTGGGTGATATGAATCCACGAAGTCCTCTCAGCGATCTTTACAGCCGTAGGTGTCGGGATAAGTACTTGGTATGGGCCTTCCCACCTGGGGGATGACCAATTCTTTCTCTTCACAATTCGGATCCACACCCAGTCCCCGGGTGCCACGCTTAACAAAGTTTCATTTCTGGAATCTGCAAAGGAGTCATTGGTTACAAGAGACTTGACATTTAGCAGCTTCTTCATATAATCCGCTAGATCCTCACCCCCCTCACATTCCGCTGGCAACAATCCTTGCCACTGCGGGACGTAATATGGTCTCCTAAACAAAAGTTCAAATGGTGTAAGTCCTTTGTAGGAAGGTGAGATTTGCATATACAGGAGTGCCAAAGGAAGGCACGCAGTCCATGATCTATGTGTTTCTGCCATCAGTTTGCGGAGTTTACTCTTCAAGACACCGTTGTGTCTTTCCACCAGTCCAGCTGATTGGGGATGGTAAGCACAATGATACTTAAGATCAATTTGAAACACTTGACCCAACTTCTGAACAATCTGGTTAACAAAATGAGACCCATTATCACTGTAAATGCGTCTTGGTAAACCAAATCGAGGAATTATTTCTGTAGTCAAAAGCTTTGCTACTGTTTGTGCATTGGGATGCTTCACTGGAAAAGCTTCTACCCATTTGGAAAAAGCATCAATAATGACTAAACAGAACCTTTTTCCCTCTGAGGGTGTCAATTCAATAAAGTCCATACAGAGTGTGTGGAATGGATATGGAGGGGTAGGGAATGCCTGCTGAGACTTTTTAACTCCCCCCTGAGCATGATACTTTGCACATAATAAACAAGATAAACAGAATTGCTTTGCATAAGTTGAAAACCCCTTACACCAAAACACCTTAGACACTATTTGAATCATTGTCTGTACTCCTACTTGGGCAGGTCCATGGCTAACCAATGCTGCATACCTAAAAAGGTTTGAGGGTAATACCATTTTGCCATCTGATGCCCTATACAACCCATCCTGTTGAGTGATACCATATTTTACCCAACGACATTTCTCCTTCTGTGTCATCAATGTTTGCATTACTTTTAGTGTCTCTAGGTCTAAGAGGTGTCCGGGCTCTAAATTATTGTCATGTAAAAGCAAATCATTTTCTTGAGCTGCCTTTTTTGCAGCCATATCAGCAAGGGCATTTCCCCTGGAGACAGGATCTTTTCTATTGGTATGTGCGGAACATTTACATATCGCTATCTGAAGTGGTAGTTGCACTGCATCTAACAACTGTAAAATTAAATCTCTGTGATTTATTGGTTTGCCTGTCACAGTAACCATTCCCCTATTCTTCCATTGTTGAGCGAAAACATGCACAGTGGAGAAAGCATATTGACTATCTGTATAAATTGTCACTTTTTTACCCTCCCCTAAAGTACAAGCTCGAGTCAAAGCCACCAACTCAGCTGCTTGTGCAGAATAAATGTTTGACAATCTTTTTGCCTCCAAAACTTCAGTTTCTGTGGTGACAGCATACCCTACTAGTGTTTTTCCTACAGTCTCCTTCTTTGCTGATCCGTCTACAAACAAAATGAGATCAGAAACTACCAACAGAATATCCGTTAAATCTGGTCGGGGAAGTACTTTGTCATGAATGCTCTCTAAACAAACGTGTGGAGTACCTTCTTCTGGAGTCGGCAAAAGTGTCGCTGGATTAAGAGTAGTACATCTTTCTATGGTCATATGAGGCTGTGTCAGCAGCACTGTCATACATGACAAATGTCGACTAGGAGATAAAAAGGTTATCTTATCTTGCAAAAGTATAGTAGCTACTGAATGTGGAACCCGTAATTGTAATAGGTGAAACAAAACTAATGATGCTGAGGCTTGTACTGCCATGGCGGCCGCCACTACAGCTTGAACACAATGCGGCAATGCCCTTGCAACAGGATCTAATCTGGAGGAGCAGAAAGCTATCGGTCTCTGTTTATCCCCATGTACTTGTACCAGAACCGAAGTCATATATCCCCCCTTACAATCAACCATTTGTACAAACGGCTTAGAATAGTTCGGAAAACCCAAAACAGAGGATCCTGCTATCAATTGCTTAATTCTAATAAATGCTTGTACTGCCTGATTTGTCCACTGTATGTTATTCTTAGCTGCCATGGGAGTGTCATAGATCAGTGCGGTCAATGGCCCTACTTCCTCAGCATAGTTAGGGATCCAACTTCTACAAAAATTAGTCACACCTAAAAAGGACATCATCTCCCGCTTAGTCGTAGGCATAGGTGCCTCAAGAATTGCTTGTTTTCTTTTGTTCTCCAATTGTCTACCTGCCTGCGAAATTAAGTAACCCAAGTACTTTACTTGTGCTTTCCACAATTGTAACTTTTCTTTATTTACCTTATGTCCTTGCTCAGCTAAAAAACTAAGAAGGGCAAGGGTATCCTTTCTACAACTTTCCTGCATGGGTGAGGCCAACAAAATATCATCTACATACAACAGAACCTGGCTTCCCTCTGGGGGAATAAACTGAGCTAAATTCGCAGCCATTTCCTGTGCGAATATTGTTGGACTCTCACAATAACCCTGTGGCAATCTGGTGTAGGTGTATCTTTTACCTTGATAAGTGAATGCAAACCAAAATCTACTCTCCTTATGTAGTGGTATGGAGAAAAGGCATTGCTTATATCTATGACAGAAAAATATCTGTGCTGAGGTAGTAAATCATTAAGTAATGTATAGGGGTCAGGGACCACTGGTGCTCTTGGGATCACAGCCGAATTAACTGCTTGTAAATCCTGAACCAACCTCCATGACCCATCCGGTTTCTTTACAGGAAACAACGGAGTATTGCAGGGTGAATCTGGGCATTCAACAAGAATTCCTACCTGTTTTAGCTGCTCAATGACTGGCTTAATTCCTTCCTCTGCTTGTTTACTTAGTGGGTATTGGTGCTTACGAGGTCTAAAACCTGACTTTGGAGTTATACAAACTTCACCTGCTGTTTTCATCAGTCCTACATCCCCTTTACCTTTTGATCATAAATCTACAGGTAAGGCACTTAACGCACTGTCTTCCTCTTGAGTTAGGAGGATTTGTCATGCCATTTCTGTTTTGTCATCCCTGAGGTGCACACTTGGTTGTGCCCAAGTCACCCAATTTAATCTTTGTACCTGGATCTGTTGATCTTTCGGACATTGTGTCCCAATTCGTTACCTTTTTAGCTAAATCTACCCAATGTGTCCCCACCGCTTTAGTAATTGAAATATGTGGGCTATAACCTGAGTGATATAAAGAACTCATTTCCTTGGTCAAAGTACCGGTCACTACTGTATTACCTTGCGTATCCCAAAACATATCATTCAAAATTATCCTTGCACATTTGTGCTTAAAGAATTCTTTTTCAAATTCTTTATCTGGACCAGGGGCCTTTCTATAGAACATTGTACAATGTAAGTGCACCGCAACCTGCGGTGACCCGCTCCTAGATTTACTTAAAGCTAGGTTGATCAAATCTGTATCAACCCTCCCCGACCCATTTGAAATCAGGTCCTGGCTATACCAGTAAAACAAGTCTTGTACTCCCTGTACCACCAAGCCATCCGCTAACCTTTTCGCCTCAATGCCTTTAGGTGTGGGAATTGCCGCTATTCCAAACAAATGCATCAAATCTCTTCCCAGCAAATTAACTGGACAAACTTTCGATATAATTACCCTACACCTAACAGTTTGGTTTGTTTGTGGATCTGTGAACAATAGAGGATGGGACAGTGGTTCCTTATAGATTTTCCCGTTTGCCGCTTTCACAAGGACAAACGCATCCATCTCGCAGTTCGGAGGCAGAACTGCTGGACCCAAAAGTGTACGCGATGCACCTGAATCACATAAAAACTCCACTTTCTGTCCCTCAACCAAAAACTCTATCATGGGTTTTTGATCTAGATGCATAGCAATACCCAAATTTGCCAGGTTTATGACTTCACAGTCACGATCCCGCCCTTCCTTCTGAGTGTTCTGACATTCATCGCAGAGAGTGTCTGTCTCATCATCATCACAATCATTTTCACTTTCTTCTTCTCTACAATAATCACAATAATGAATCTGGTGCCTTCCTTTACTATCATGTAGTCATGCGGAGCCCTTGTTCGTAAGCTGTGGGGGATGTTGCCACTCTTCACAGTTGGCAGCGAAGTGCCCACGTCTACCGCACTTAAAACATTCTCCACGTTTTAACCTCCCCTCATATTCCTCTGAATGTCCACCTGGTTTATTTAACGTGTCCCATTTCAGGCCCTTATGTTTTTTTACGCCATCATGGCGCCCTTGCCCCCTTTGGTCCTGTACCAAGAATATACCACCATCATCCCCTACTGCTAACACTTTTACTTTCTTTTTCTTTTTTAAATTGAAATGTCGCTCAGCATGCCGTGCATATTCAAACAACGGTTGCAGTCTACATGTTCTATGATCTACCATATGCTTAGTTATAAAACTACTTATTGGAGCCCTACAACCCTTAAGAAAAGCATTTTTCAATTGCTGTTCATACGGACTATCATTGGTCTGATCCTGCGTAATCATCATTCCACAATGGTTATTGAACACTTCTGTCAATCTTACAATATTGTGATCTACAGATTCATCATCATTTTGGATGCACTGATTTATACTTATCAGAAATTCTCTTCAACAGATCAGTGACTCGCGTGTCTAACACCCCAGAATTATGCTTTAATGTAGTGCCGTCATCTGCCTTACATGTCCAAGTACCACAAACTAAGTGCCAATCTGGACCCAGGATTTGTCGCACTACTTGTTCTACTTCTAAACCATTTAGATGATAACTTAAATGCATACCAACTATGTCCTCAGAAAACTTTTGAAAATTAACCTTGGGATGAGGAATACCATCTGTAGCTCGTTTTATATCCTCTCTAGCCCAGGGACGATAAACTAAAATAGTTGGCTCTTGTCCAACATCCCCTGCTTGTTTCATAGTTTCATAGTTTCATAGTATAGTACTAGGCTATCTGCCCTGGGGCATTTGCAAGCCTAGCCATAGTGATGTGGCTTTTGCCACCCCATGAAATGGTACAAAAATGTACAGAATAAATCAAGAATACTGTGCCTCTGTCTAGTAGTGACACAGTGAAGGCCCCTTATATAATAGAATTAGTTTACTGTGCCCCTGTCTAGCAGTGACACAGATGTGACCCCTGGGGTAAACTTACGATCTCCCATCCACTCATCAAGATTTCTCTTGAAGAGAGTCAGTGAGGGGCTCTGCCTAATACGAACTGGGATCCTGTTCCAAAGCATGGGAAGCCTTTGGGTTATGAATCTATCCCTCCAGCATGTCCTATTCATACTTGTGCCGAGGTTTAAGTCTTTAGCTCTCGTGGTCCTGATGGATTTGGATTTTTTGAGGTGGAGCATGTCCATCAGATCCTGGTTGGACATGGCCTTGTACGTCAGGCAGAGATCCCCTCTGAGCAGGCGGTATGCTACTGAATAGAGCTGAAGTTTCTTTAGTCTGGCAGAATAAGACATATGTTGGAGACCCTTGATCCTTTTGGTGAGGTACTTTTGTGGTCTCTCCAGCTGTTGCAAGTGCCAGGTGAGGTACATACCAAATGGGGCATTGTACTCAATCATGGGTCTGATGAGGGAGGAATATAGGGGTACAATGACATCCTTGGATCTGGATGTGAAACCCTTCATGATGAGGTGTGCAAGGTAGAATGTTTTTCTAACCACTTTGGCAACGTGGGTGTCAAATGAGAGGTCGCTGTCTACTTGGGACCCTAGGTCTCTGATTATTTTTTCTGTACTCAGTGGGTTGCTGTCTATGTGATAATTTGTGGGTACTTTGTTTTTTCCAAAAGGGATGACTATACATTTTTTGGCATTTAGTTTAAGGCCGTGACTACGGCACCAGTTGTCCGTTTCAGTGAGGCCTTTTTGTAGGATGTGTGTATCTGCTGGTGTATCGACTATGGCGCCTAGTTTGCAGTCATCTGCGAACTTTGTCAGCCACAGCCCTCCCATGTTTGCTTTAACATCTGAGAAATAAATGCCGAACAAGAGGGGTCCCAGGACAGATCCCTGTGGGACACCACTTGTGACTGGCTTTGAGTCAGACATTGCTCCAGCGATTTTAACTTTATGGGTTCTGTCCTTTAGCCAGTTTGCAACCCATCTAGTGACATAAGGGTTTACTTTTAAGCTGTTTAGCTTATCTATGATGCCTGAGTGGGGTATCGTGTCGAAGGCCTTAGCCAAGTCCAGGTATGCTGTATGGGCTGCTTTGCCCTCATCAATGGCTCTAGTGACTGTTTCAAAAAAGTCAACCAGGTTTAAAAGGCAGGATCTGCCCTTTACAAAGCCGAACTGGGTGGGGTCAAGCGTCTGTAGGTTCCCTATGTCTCCGTTTATGAGTTCCATAATGATTCTTTCCATAGCTTTGCAGACAAGGCTAGTCAAGCTTATGGGGCGGTAGTTTCCAGGGTCTGTAGAGGCACCCGGCTTGTGGAGTGCGCCCACTGTTGCTGTACGCCAGTGTTCAGGTACATATCCCGAAGTAAGGCTAAGGTTAAATAGCATTTTTATGTGTGGGTTTAGCTCCTCTTGGAGTTCACGTAACACGCACCCCGGGATACCGTCAGGTCCCATTGATGCTGTGTTTTTTGCTTTGTTTAGGCGGCTCTCACTTGGACATCTGAGATGACAGGGAGATTACATTCAGCTGGGATAATTATTTCTTCTTTTGGGGGTGAGGGAGGCGAGAAATTTGCACTGAACCTGTCAGCCAGAATATTAGCAATATCTGTGGGTTCAGTGTATTTTTTGTTGTTGTGAACCAACTCTGAGCATATCTGAGGGTTTCCAGGTTTCTAACATAGCTGAAGAAGGCTTTGTGGTTATCTTTAGTGTCCTTAGCGATTTTTCTCTCAAAGTTTGCCTTGGATGTTTTTATGAGAGAACGTAGTTTTCTGCTAATGATGATCAGAGATGTCTTCCCTTCATGGGATTTCGCTCTGACATGCAGTAGCTTCCTTCTTTTGTTATACAATTTGTTTATGGCTGAGGTCCACCAGACAGGACTCTTACTTTTGGTGGAGAGGGACTTGGATTTGTTTGGGATTGCATGATCCATGCATTCTTGGAGATGTCCATAGAAAGCATTTGTGAAGGATTTGGCATTGTGGGATGTGGTATCCCCTGGCACAGTGGGCTTAAAGGATACCATCTCAGTCTTAAGAAGAGTGAAGTCTGCTTTTGAGAAGTTTTTCACTGTGGTCTTTTGTGCTGGGGGTGAAGGTGGGATATGTATATCCAGGGTGATTAGTTTGTGGTCAGATCTCACTAGTGAGGGGTATACTTCCGGTGTGGAGCATTTTGACCCCATGTTTGTGATGATCAGGTCTAGTATATTATCTCCCCTAGTGGGAGAGGTGACTAGTTGTTCCAGTGCATCTGAATTTATGAACTCCAGGAACCTTTGGGCTAGGGTATTAGGGCTAGAATAATGTACCCAATCTATGTTTGGGTAGTTGAAGTCTCCCAGTATGATGGTATTTTGTGATACATTCATATCCTCCAATGTCTTCAGGAAGGCTGAGTGGGGTTCTTGAGATTGGGAGGGTGGTCTGTAACATGCTACCAGTTGTATAGCAGTTTTTCCTATGGTTAGTTGCACCTGTATGGTCTCTGATGCTTCATGTGTTGCTACTAACCTGGAGGTGTGGGTGTCCTTTATGAATATGGACACTCCCCCTCCCTTTGTGGTTCGGCCCCGGTTTTGGGGCCGAAAAGCATGATACGAGGTATAGCCTGGTAGTGCTGGGGGTGCTCTCAGGAGCCTTGAACCAGGTTTCAGTTACTGCACAGACGTTGATGTTCTCCATGCTGAGGAGTGCATCAAGTGCCTGCATCTTGAGGTTTAGACTTCTGGCGTTGAGCAGCATTACCCTTAGTTTTTTTCCATTTTTGTTTTCTAAGGAGGTGGGTTTGTCTTTTGAGCCTTGCCTAAAAAGGCACTATGGGGGTGGCAAGAGCCTTAGCCAATATCCGGAAGCCCAGTGGTGATAGGTGTAAGCCGTCCCTTATGGCAGCGTGGCTTATCCAACATATCATCCCAGGCAGACAGAAATTGGATCCCCTTAGAATGACACCAGTACTTGAGCCAATTGTTAAAGCTGATCATCTTGTCTTTGTATTGTGGTATCATTCTTGGTGAGGGCAAGATGCTGCTCAGGGTCAGGGTCATACCAGCCTGGGCTACATAATCGGAGAGCTCCTCTATGTCTCTTTTCATGTAGTCCAGGGAGGTACGTCTCAGGTCATTCACACAAGCATGGACAATGACGGAGTCATATTTGTACTTGCTTTGGAGTGACCTGAGTGTGTGTGTTATGTGGTGGATCCTAGCTCCCGATAGACAGCTCACAGTCACCTTCTCCTTGTTCAGCCTGGTCAGTGGGACATCAGTGTGTCTGACTATGGAGTCACCTATTACTAGTGTATCAGGCAAGGTGTTTGGCCTTAAGGGCTGCGATTGGTCGACACACTGATTTATTGAAGTATGTGTTGCATGTGTTTTGTTTTGAGGTGGTGGATTTTTGGATGTCTGCTTTGGGAGCCTCTGTTGTTTTGGTAAGTTTTTTATGAGAGCCTCCGAGTATGTCTTTGTGTTTTTATGTGTTTGGTTTGCAGTTGTGGTGGGTCTATGTGGGACTGGGATTGTTGTGTGTGTGGTTGCCATCTCCTCCTGTCTGGTCATGCCAGCCCTGAGTTGAGAGAGTTCAGCCTCCAGTTTGGCAATATAGTTGCATCTCTCACATGTATTTGTGTTTGTTGGGAGGAGAAGAGGGTTGTCTGTGTACATGAGACAATTGTAGCATTGTCTCAAGATGCCCAGATTGACCAGCTGAACTGGAGACGACGCCAGTAATCTACCACTCGACATGCTAGAACAGTATAAGGGAGTGGTATACCTTTAAGGGAAGTGGGTATTCACCGGGGTGGTAAGTAGATGTAGTGCTTTACTTAGTACGAGAGTGCTTACTTAGTAGAGAAGTATTGAGAACAAGTGCTAGGCTTATAATACAGTGAGTAGTCTGGTTTTACTAAGAGTAGAGCTTCCTTAAGGGAAAAATTGAAGAACAGACTTGGCGGAGCCAGAAAAAGTTTAACCTTGTTTAACCGGTGCTGCGCTATGTATCACAAGAAAGCCGTGCAAACACGGATTTTAAACAGTGAACTACAAAAGAGCTGGAAATGGTCCCAAACAACCAATTACTACAGCTTCTTGTGCTGAGGTCACTTCCCCCAAGGACAGGTAGGCTGCTCAAGGCTCCCCACTCCCACTGGTGAGCAAAGAAACTTCCTTCTATCCAAGTAAGGTAATGGACAACACAGGAACTACACCACAGCCCAGAATACAGCAATGCCTGTAAACTGGTCTAAACTAGTCGAGGAAGGTTGGAAAACAAGGATTATTTTTTTGTTTTTTTTTTTTAGTAGAAACACACAGAAAATGCAGAAACAGTGATAAATAAGTTACACAGGCTAGCACACTTTAGTGGGCAGCCTCCACAGTTAAATTAAACAAACAAACAAGCAAACTTTCGATCAAATTCGACTAAATGTAACTTTAAGTGCAGATTTTTAAAATAATGCAGCAATCAGTTAAAAAACAGTTTAGGCTAGTTCAAGGTAAGCTACAGAAGCTATTTTAAGTGAAAAACAAGCAAAGATACTTAAATCTAGAAGGTAGTCGCTTTTCTGAGTTCTCTGCTGCTAGGACCACTCTGTAAACCCACGTGGAGCTTGTCTGAGCAGTATAGCCAGAAAAAAATGCCCAGAGGTGGATTTTAAACAGTGAACTACAAAAGAGCTGGAAATGGTCCCAAACAACCAATTACTACAGCTTCTTGTGCTGAGGTCACTTCCCCCAAGGACAGGCAGGCTGCTCAAGGCTCCCCACTCCCACTGGTGAGCAAAGAAACTTCTTTCTATCCAAGTAAGGTAATGGACAACACAGGAACTACACCACAGCCCAGAATACAGCAATGCCTGTAAACTGGTCTAAACTAGTCGAGGAAGGCGGGAAAACAAGGATTATTTTTTTGTTTTTCTGGTTTTTTAGTAGAAACACACAGAAAATGCAGAAACAGTGATAAATAAGTTACACAGGCTAGCACACTTTAGTGGGCAGCCTCCACAGTTAAATTAAACAAACAAACAAGCAAACTTTCGATCAAATTCGACTAAATGTAACTTTAAGTGCAGATTTTTAAAATAATGCAGCAATCAGTTAAAAAACAGTTCAGGCTAGTTCAAGGTAAGCTACAGAAGCTATTTTAAGTGAAAAACAAGCAAAGATACTTAAATCCAGAAGGTAGTCGCTTTTCTGAGTTCCCTGCTGCTAGGACCACTCTGTAAACCCACGTGGAGCTTGTCTGAGCAGTATAGCCAGAAAAAATGCCCAGAGGCGGATTTTAAACAGTGAACTACAAAAGAGCTGGAAATGGTCCCAAACAACCAATTACTACAGCTTCTTGTGCTGAGGTCACTTCCCCCAAGGACAGGTAGGCTGCTCAAGGCTCCCCACTCCCACTGGTGAGTAAAGAAACTTCCTTCTATCCAACTAAGGTAATGGACAACACAGGAACTACACCACAGCCCAGAATACAGCAATGCCTGTAAACTGGTCTAAACTAGTCGAGGAAGGCGGGAAAACAAGGATTATTTTTTGTTTTTTTGTTTTTTTAGTAGAACACTTCTGCAACTTGTATTAAGGGAAGAGCTTCTGAGTAGTCAGAAAGTTTAATGGCCCAACGTCCTTGCCCTGCTGGTCCTAACCTCAACTGCATAGGTTGGTCTACCTGTTGCAAAGCAACCTTGGGTACTACGGGAATTTGCGGGTAAATTGGAGGGGTCACAACATTTCCTTGAACAGCCAATAACCCACCCTGCTGTACAGATCCCACATCTTCAGACTGATGTTGAGGAGGTTCGGCTGGTACGGCAGCAGCAATTTCCCCATACGGTGGGGCAGTTGCCTGCCTTTGTACCGCACAAACTGTATGCTCATCCTCCTTATCTGAAAATAAAGCTACTTTTCCACTTGGCACCAGTGATCCCTTTTGATTTATTTTTTTCTTTTTCCTGGCACTGTTTTTCTCTTATAGCTCGTTTATTTGCTTCTTCTAACCATTTTTGTGCTTGGGGAAATCCCAATTGTCTTTGCTTTTTAGTTCTAGTTCCTGCATCTCTTTTCAAATCTCTAACCAATTTTGCACAGGCATTCTTATTCAGGGTACCATCAAAATCATATTTCAACTTCCACTTTTTCAAAAATTTAACATTATTTTTGTTTAAACCTTTCATATACTTAGCATCAACATTTAAACAGGCATCACTGTCACACTTGCAGCAACTTGAACCCATGTTTCCCCTAGATTTCTTATTTTACGACTGTATCAAAGTTATTCTCCTAGATTTCTTATTTTAGGACTGTATCAAAGTTATTTTACAGGGCTTATTATAAAATGGGGCTATCTTAACGGGTGATCTTAACAAAAGAATCTTAACAAGTAATCCTACCCACCCTTAACTAAAAATAAAACTCTTGTCGACAAGGTTAAATTAAATTAAAAGAAAATTTATTTTTCATCCTACCTGAACCAGATGAGACTCCATTTCCCCTTTTCATTCAGAAACCATCCCTCAGATAGGGATCAGAGAGTGGCCGGCCTCCTCTCAACGACAAATCAGTCAGAGGGCTTTCAGTCGAGGGAATCTTAAGATGGGAAACCCTCACCTGCACAGGTTTTTTGGTCTCTCTGTCGGTCTGATCCGTATCTTCGTAGAGGTTTCCGGTCTGAAGGACCAAAATGTCAGAAGAAAAATTCAAACGAGTCACATCTGCCTCAGGTGATGAAAAACTTCTTTATTAGCAGCTAATCAGATTACACAGCATGTTGGCCAAGATGATCTCCTCTGGTCAACTTGTTTACTGACATCAACTTTTATACTGCAAGCAAAACAACTTTTTGTTACATTTCTGACCATTGACAGTTGGCTATGAAAAACATATAGGGTAAACATGTTTACCACAAATTACCTCAAACCAACAGTTAGTACAGAATGTTCAAGAAGCACAGAATGTTCAGTTCAACAATGGTAGCTCAAATTTTCCAGGACACACAGCCTGCTTCAGTAAATTAACTCTTACTCGGCCGTGCGTCCTTATCCCAGGCTTCACTAAGCTATAACCAAATCTCTTTATTCTGAAAACAGTTATTATTCAGGTTCATAAGCAATGCTGCATTTTGTTCACAGATGAGGCCCATCTTTGTTAGGCATATCCCAACAAATAACATGTTCACTTTGCAAGAAGAGGAAAAAGACAAATAACAGTATGTTTTTAAAACTTTTTCTCTTAACAATGGTCAAATTAACATAAGGGGCAGGCAACTAGAAAGATAGTGGTGCTTAAGAACACAACAGTAAATGAGTGGGAGGGTGTGAAAAATTATCTCTGCCTGACTCACAAGAGACAGAGCTGTGGTCTCTTTTCAAGTTTTTAATATGCAGTTAAAAGCACTTTCACTTAATTTATTTTATTAATGTTTTCATTCAATTCCACAAATTCCAGTTCATCATCTTCCACTACATTTATTTAACAAATAAGTTATTTCTTTCATTTCCAATTACTTTCATTGTTGTGCCTGAAAAAAATATTTCCTGTGCCCTTTGCTGTTGATGTCTGTCTAAATGTCCTCTTCATTTATAAATTGTATTTCTCATTCTTAAAGTCAAAGAAATGTTTTATTTTCCTTTATTTATCTAATTTGATGTAGAACCATTTTAAATCAGTATCACTATTAGTTGTACTCTTAACATGTACATCTTACCTATTGTGCTGCCTATGCTCAAAAAAATTCTCAAAAAAGTTTGATTTTTCACAGTCTCATCGAGAAGCATTGTAGCATATTTTACAACCCTTAATACACACAGATGGCTTTTTTTATTGTTTCTTTATTTAAGTTTTGGCTATCATTTTATGCATTCCAATTCTTAACCTATCAGTGCTCTGACAAATTTTTCTCATACTTTTATGTCAGTGTGTCTGTACATTTCCTCTGTCTCCTCTTCCAAAATGTCAGGTACTGTTGCTATCCTCTCTCTCTCATACGACCACAAATCTTTCCACTATTATTTACCTGTCCTTGCTTAGGCATACCAGTTTATTTTATTCCTTATCTTTGGCTCCTCTCATATGTTTTTCTCAATCTTTCACTGGATTTTGCACTTTTTATGTTATGTCTTTTCCAGCACTTCTCCCTCTTGAGATCTTTCACATGTATTTGAGTCCAGTTCTTCTCTTTCATATCACATTATTTTACTCTTCTCTCACTTTTCTTTTCTTTTACCTTCCACTCCACCTTTCTTTCATCTTCCTTACATTATTTTCAGATCTTTTACAACTTTTATTACCTTAATTAAACATGACATATCTTAAGTATTCTCTTCTCCTATAATTTATTAACTATTCTGATATCAATTTATGTGCAGTCTTTTCAACTATTAAACTTTTCGTATTTCCTTCAGATTGAATTCGTCCTTCAATGTTGTTTTCCCTTCCTGCTTTCTTCAGATTGTATCTACCTTCTTCTCTAGATTATTCTGATTATTTTCTTTTTCATTGTTCTTCTTAATAATGTATATATTAACAAATATTGTATGCGACTTCCATTTGCTACCTTCGACTGGGACTTAGTTCAAAAGTTAAGTTTCCGTAGACCATTTTACTTATCTGGTTAACAAATAAACAAAATAAAGAACAAAAAAATCACTCTGTAAACTTTCTTGAGTCTTGGGGGAGGAAGTCCATTTCCAACTATCATTCTGACAAATCATCTGTGCTGTTTCTTCATATTAGTCTAATTACACCCTTTTTGAGAGATAATTTCATAAACAATTATGTCTGTTCATGCAAATTCAGTTTGTTTTCCTGAGACACTTTTCTTTCACTTAATTCTACCTATGCTTTATCAGTTTCCACTGTCTTCAGTTTGCTATCAGTGGCACTGCAGGCAGCACACTTGTCTTTGATGCTGGAAGACCAGAAGGATGTGGATTCTTTTCTCACTCCAGGTGACTGAATTGATGACAATGTAGTGAAACATGGGGGTGGGGAGGAGTAGGACTTTGTAGTAATAATAAGCTAACTAAATGAAATCCAGACATTGGGGAAGACTGCAGTTTATATAGACAACAGAAATGCCAACGTAAAAGATTTAATAGAAAATTATTCTTACTGTATGAGCAGTGCAACAAGTTCAAAAAGTCCTTGCACGTATCCTCGTAGGATTTCTAGATCCTGACAGTTTATATACAAAAGTTCTATTGTTATAGTAATATGCATGGGAAAGAATTTATACTCCTAAGCTTTATTTTAACTATATTTCTGAGAAAGTTGTATATATTGCCATTTGAATTGAATGTGAAGCTTTTTCTTTGGAATATTATCAGAAAACATTCATAATACAAAAGTGAGCATCCATGTGCTACCAAAACAAATGAAAACACTAATGCACTTTATAGACATTTCATGTTTTGCACCTGGTTTAAGACATTTGTATTTTTTGTGACTGACAACATAAATATAATTATTAGAGGTGTTATTTTTGTTATTGTCAGCTTTTCTTACAATTAAAGAGATGAAAATGATTAGATTTTAGTTGACTAGTACTACTTATTTAATCCTGTAGTCCAAGTTCTCTAATATCTCTGCAAATCTAAGAATCCTACTAACAATAGAACCAAAGATATCATCTAATGATTTATCCTGTTTTCTTGTGCACTACATGACTGACATGTTCTTATCATCACTGGAACCAATGGGTAATAGGTAGCTGTTATTTTGAATGGCCTCATTTCGCAATGTCCTTTCCTATCTATAAACATAGTGGGCTAAGGCCAACTAGGGCTGCCTAGGGCTCTGCTCTAGCAGGCATGCTTTCCCAGTGCTGTTTTTTTTTTCATAGTAAAGAAATGTTTTTTTTTAAATGTGAATGAATACAGGATAAATTGAGGAGTAAGACAAACTGTGAGAAAAATGAAAAAAGTAATCTGGTACTGCCCCTTGTACTACTTTATGATTATTGTTATGTGCAGCAATCAGAAAAGAGCTGACCATTAGTCATGGAGATGAATGTGTTTTGGAAGAGGCTCTTTTTCTCCCCTCTGGATGCTCCTATGGCTCCTTATCCAGTGTCCTAGATCCATTTTGGGGTCTACCAGATACCTCCTACCCCATAAATTGCATCCTTTAGGGATGGGGCCAGTGCAAAAATTAAAGGTGTCCTGGGAGTCTGGCCATCGTCAGATGCTGCAGCAGTGTTTTCTCTTATGACCTACCTCACCTACCTTGTGGTTTCTATGGGAAAGTCCTAAGGTAGGTGTGCAGTGGGGATGTGTGATGTTGTACCCTGTCTCAGTGGAAGCTTGGTCATCTCCCTTCTCTATCCCCTCTTTGGACATGCCGAATGATAGCAACATCCCCAGCTACCACTAAGGATCACTGCAGAGAGACCCACAGGAACACCCTTCGGATGGTAATGCCCATCTTTCCCTGGAACTGTCAGTCACCCATGGAACTGCAATGTAATGCTTAAACTAAAAATAGATCATACCATAAAATATGCTTGAATTTCCTCCATAAAATGTGAGTATTGAAGGCATAATTCCTATGTATAGCTTCAAATAATGTGAGTTTCTTTAAAAGTCAAGTTTCAAAATCCATTATGGTTACTAGGCATGCCGGTATTTGTATACTTGGGATGTAAATTGTTAGGAAATGTCAGTAAAAGCAAAACTGAAGATGATCTGAAATAGTAGGTGGAAAGAAGTTAAAATATGGTCATTTTTTAAATACAGATGTATTTTGCTGTATGCTATGCACCATGCATCAATGGAATTAAAACAAGAATGATTTTGATTGAGTGTTTACTGTTGCATTCTGTAGGTCTAGGTATTAATTCAGCTGTTAATAAGTTTAGAAACAGCAGACAGGTTGATATATTAAAGAACTTATGTGTCTGATCTGCCTCAGTGGCAGTTTCTCATTATTAATTGTTTCCCTTGTTTTAAATGTCATATTATGGTATATATAGGTCCAGCCTTTTTAAGCCCCTTATCTGAATGCCAGGAAGCACTGCAACTATAATCATCCTTATCTTGAGCTGGAAACTAGAAAGACAAAACTCCCCTAATTTATCTGCATAGAAAAGTAGTTTTTTCATTTAGGGTTGATTTTAAATTCAACTGCTATAACTCTGTATGTTAAGAAATCACACATAACATAAGATAATACTGAGACTAAAAAGAAGCCTGATTTTTTAACCTGCAATACTTGTTGAGTATTTTTTGTACACAAATTATTGAAATATTGGTATTTTTCAAACAGGTAAATAATCCTGATTTTTTTAACCTGAAAGTACAAGCCATTGAAATTAATTGAAATAAACTCAGTAATCATGGTCTATAGCAATATAAAACACAAGCCTGCAACTACTTCCAGTGGTAAAGAGGGATAAAGCCCTGGCTATGGGCCAATCAACCTGGGTTTGATTAACGGCACACATGACTAACAGCATATCAAGAAGTGATGGGCATGCCATTCTTGGGGAGAGGGCACTCATTGATGATGGTCCTTAAGGGGACAGATGGTCCAAAGAGAGGAGTTACCCTCTTGTATAACCAATGAGCATGGGGGGTGGGAAAGTTGGTAGAATATATAGTAAAAAAAAAAAAAAAAAAAAAAACAGGATGGAAGGAGAGATGAGTGAGGCCCAGCAACACTGGAGTAAGTCTAGGGAAGTAGGAGGATGAAGAGGATGGCTGGTAGACCCAGTAAGGATGGTGGACACTGAGGGCTGGTAATAATGAGGTCCAAAGGAACCAAAGAAAAAAGACCTTACTAATAACAAGTGGAATGTCACATTTTAATGGGTAGCACAAAATTAGATCTCAGGCTGTTTTGTGGTGGACGTTTACACAATTACCTAGAGGATAAGGAAGTAAATATACCAATTTGTCTCTCCAATACAGAAGCAAAAGTCTATTTACATTATAGACATCATAAGAAGGACAATTTATTCTAAGTACAATATTAAGTTAACCCGCAAAAGTACCAATAGCAATATACAGAACTAAAGACAAACTTACTGGTGACATCTCACTAAAGCTATATGATGATTAGTTATCTCTAACTGGGAATCAATTCTGATTCCCTTTCTAGGAAGGAAAGTGTTTAGAAAATGTCAGCTCTATATCATGTAGAAGAACAATATAAGAATAAGGAAACCAGGAAACATTACATTATTCTAGTGAAAAAGACATTTCTACAAACTAACAGCTTGGAATATTCAAATATATAAATGGACTGGAATTAAAAATCTGCATGAGTAAGAAAACTGATAGTCTACAAAAACAGAAATTTTTATACTATAAACTAAACTGATATACACTGTATATATTGAGTTCCATCTTTCATATTAACACAGTAAGCTGCCATGATTGAAAGCGAAACAAGGATCAATGATTAGGAAAACTGATAGTCTACAGCACTCTTTAAAAAAAAAAAACAGAAATTTTTATACTATAAACTAAACTGATATACACTGTATATATTGAGTTCCATCTTTCATATTAACACAGTAAGCTGCCATAATTGAAAGCGAAACAAGGATCAATGATTAGGAAGTGCTTAACTTGATTAAAGTCTACACTTCAAGAAAGTAAAGCTAAGTTTCCAAAAGTGACA
The DNA here is from genome assembly GCF_019279795.1 of Protopterus annectens. Lineage (NCBI taxonomy): Eukaryota > Metazoa > Chordata > Ceratodontiformes > Protopteridae > Protopterus > Protopterus annectens. The sequence continues at coordinate 53,807,072 of NC_056742.1, forward strand.
CCTTACTTTAAATGGGAAACCTTAAGTCGATAATCCATGTTAGTCTTTACCCAACACTAAGGTACAAACAGGATTCAAATAAGTTTGCCCCTCTTTCAGTACCCCGCTACTGTCTGATAGATGAACTCTGAACATAATATAACTATTTTGTATAAAAAGGAAATAAGAAGGTATTGAGAAAGGAGAAAGAAGTGAAAAGGGGTTGGGATGAAAAGGAGACAAGCAATGGAAGCCCTAGTAAAACTAAAGAAAACAGATGTCTCTTTAAGAACATTTATACCAGAGCACTCGCGAATGTTCTGTTACCTACCTAAAAGTGGTAGCTGCCATGCTTCCCCAACTTTCCTACATACTGATATAGACTGAATCACTTCAAGAAAATAAGTGTCATAACATAATGTAACCCAGGCCAAATGCTTTCTAACTGTATCGAATATCAGTTTTGTGCTTAAGCACTATTCTTAAATGTTTTCCTGTTTTATTACCCAGTTTATCACATCTATTAAAAATTGTCAATGTGACAGAAGTTCACCTCAACCAATAACATAAATTAATGGTCCAAATACATACCTCTAACTATCCAGTTTTTCACAGAATGTCCAGATTTTTGTCTTAAAATTTCTGTCTATTCCTCATAAAATTTATGTTTTTCTCGCAAATCCCTGGGATAATCTGAGGAATTAAATCTCCAAATAATGACATTTATTTGAGTTTCAGACTTCATATCCTTTAGAAAATGCATTTTAACACAAACCCTGCTATTCTAGCTGCTTTTTAAGTATTTTAAATCTGTCCCCATTTTTGGGCCTTTGTCCACCAATTATGTCAAGTTTCATCCAGATTTCTTGGGATAAGTGGTTGAGAGGCATGCATCCATGGAAAAAAGTTTTAGGTACAATAAGGTATGAAGACACCTCTATCAGCACATAGATGGAATCTGCAAATAAAATAAGTACGTCCTACTTCCTTATAGGCACATATTTATGAGTAAAAATTATCATTAATTTCTAGTGGCATCTACCAAATTGTTTCATTAAACCTGCCTGCTTGTAATCTGAAGCTAAGATACTTGAGTGACTTAAAAGACTCTGACACCTTTCTCCTCTTCCTCCTCCTCTTCAATTTCAGTGGTTTTATGCTTTGAATAAATCATATTGACATTGATTAAACCCTAGGTCTCTGTTAATTACACTACTAAGTCATCATATTGGACCAAATGGATAATAATATCATTTAATATAGTATAAATTTAATGTAGTTTATATATAGTATATATTTAATATAGTACTGCCTACACTAGGTGTATAGCTATATGACCTTTGAAACAATGCTCTACCAGACTTTTCAAGCATTGTGCTAGTGAACGAGAAAGACTATCACAACTTGAACTAGTTTAAACCCCTGTAACTTTGCTCAGCTGCTTAGTTCAAGCCCAAGTTAGTGAGTGTTGCCCCTCCAAGACTGATGGCACTGAAAAACAACAAATACTTTTAAAACTTGAACAAGTTTAAACTCCTGCAATCTTTCTTAACTGCATAGTTTTAGCCTGAATTAGGCATTATTGCCCTCCATATACTGACACCACTGACTCTATTTAACTATTATACCTACCAACTTGACTTTGGAGTCTTCTACCTTGACCTGTCACTACAGATGTTGGTCACTAACCTTGTTTTTAACCTGCATCTTAATGCATACATTTGTTTTTTAAAACAACATAAAAAGCAATGCAGTTTTTAGGCACTGACTTTGTATATCCTCCATCTTAGTGTATTTTTGTAAAAGAAAAATAACATAAACATAAGGCTGTAAATGCATTTTTCTGTTAACATAGCTATTTGTCTATGGCATTAAAGGGCTCTCTCCTAATAGTACATGATATATATTGTAATATGATGTATTTTTTTAAAAGTAAATAGAATATTGTGAATTCCTGCTGTAACATTTAATGCTACTGTCTCTTTATATTGTCTGCATGCTCTCTAGCTCACACATATTTTTTCCTCAATCCCTCTTTTTCTCTCTTTCTACATGTACCAGCCTTCTGTTCCTGTACCTCCCTATACTAGTTGACCTGAATGTACCCAGCTGGATGCCTAAGAAACCTAATCACACCTTAGGAATTAACCTACCAGCTCCTTGGGAGACCAAACCCTGATTAGAGACAGTGGAAGTATGTCTTGTTATAGCTTCTAGACACTCTGTATTAAGATTAAAGTAATATAGATATTGCTAGGTAGGCAAGCCTCACAGTTAGGTTAGCCAGCAGCCAACCCCCCCAATCTTTTTTCTCTCTAAATTAAATGTACCTCTGGCCCATACCTTCTTCATATCAAAGTAGTCTTATCCTCCCCCCTCCCTCCCTGGCCTGACACCCTTTTAGGAGACCTATTTAACTGTAGTTAAGAGACTAACCACTAGGTGGCACCTCTATAATAGCTTCTGTATACATATATTTTCTCACTTGCTCTTCCTTATCTCCCTAACTCCCTTTTCAGTTTTCTTCAGACTGACTATTTTATATCTCCCCTTGACACATTATATCTTTAATTTACTCTCTACTCCCCATACACACATACTCCTGCCAGCATCTCAACATTTCTCCATAATCTATTACTCGCAGATTTACCTGCATATTTTCATACCTTACTGATTGTCACACTGACAATCTACTCTCGTATCTCTACCCGCTCCGTTCGCCCTACAGGCTCACTCCGCTACCCTACCCTGCCCCCAATTCCCACCCACCCCAGTGCTCCTACACTTATTCCCCTATAGCCACACGCACATCCCACTCACACCAATCAAACTATCAAAACAATTACCACCCCAACCACTATTATCTTAACACACCCTTTTTTACCTCAACTCTTAACCCTCCTTGTGACAACACCCTACCTATCTATTTACTCTCCTATCCAGATTACTATACTCTGCCATCCTTTCCTTTCATACTTCTGAAACATACACAATGTCTACACCAACGCTCACACACCTATTACGAATCTTACTCTTACTTTATCTCTTACCTACACTAATTACTGCCTATCTCTTAACCTCCTACGAACAACCATTATATTCTACAAGTCTCTTCCCCTCCAAACAAACCTCCACCCCACCATTAAATATTCACCAAACATTTCTTAACATCATATCCAAACCAAGCTACCTACTTGCCAAATATCATAGACTATCTCACATAAAGTATACCAACCAAAATGCTAGAAAAGCAATTGACTTTTACTATAAGCCTCTCAACCCTAAACACATAATACTCCAACACCTGATACTAGATGGGGACATTCACATAAAAACCCAGGCCCAAACTATGCCCTTAACACTCCAAACTGTAATCCAAACAAAACATATAACCCTACCACCAAACCATCTAACTCACTATCTATAGCTCACCTCAATATATGCAGCATTGGCAATAAAATTTCTCAACTTCATGCCCTTTTAGATGTTCACTTATTTGACATCTTATGCTTATATGAAACTTGGCTAAAACCTACTGTTAAGGACAATGAAATCACCCCACCAGGTTACAATATAATTAGACTAGACTGCACAGCCAAAAAAGGAGGAGGGGTAGCTATCCTCTATAAAACAGAGCTACAGGTTACTACTCTAAACCTTAACCCACCATCAGACAATAGTGCTGAAATACTTATCACTAAACTGCAAATCAACTCCTATAAGGCCAGAAACATAATCTGTATATACCTTCCCCCTGGCAATAACATTAGTACACTTGAATATATCCTTAACTGGCTTTCCACCAGTCTCCCACAAGAAACCTTAGTCCTAGGAGACTTCAATATAGACTGGATGACCTGCTGTAATATTCACCAAACCACCCATATTAACCTTTATGGCTTCACACAAACTATTAACACCCCCACCCGAACTAATAGAACCTACAACAAAGAAAGTACCTTGGACTGGATACTTACCAATAGTCCTCACCAAATGTATAAATCAGGAACCCTCCCAGATGACCTCAGTGACCACTCACTAACCTATATTATCAGACATAAGACCAACCTAACTCTCCCTCTCTCCTACAGAAGTATACACACCAAAAAGCACTTTAACCCAGAACTTTTCCAAACTGAACTTAAACTATGTAATTGGTCACCATTAAAATATCTTCCACTCAATGAAGCCGTAGAATATTTTAACACAACATTCCTAACAATCCTGAATCATCACGCTACATTACGTTCAGTTAGAAATAAAACTAAACCAGCAACTTGGCTCACCAATAATATTAGGCAAAAAAATCCTTCATAGAAATAAATCCTGGGCAAAATGGCGTGCTACTAAAAGTCCTACAGATCACCAAACTTTAAACAACATAGAAATAATGCAAAAAAAGCCATTCCATCAGACAAAAATAACTTTTTCCTTCAAACACAGCAAACCTACAACAAGGCACCACAAAAATTTTGGACCAGCATTAACAAACTTCTGCACCCAGGTCATTCAATCACTCCCAACCCACTTGGCTCTAACCCTGACAACTCCTCCCAAACTGCTAATGCCTTTAATTCTTTTTTCACTGATGCTATCAAAATCTAGCTAGCCATCTTTCTCCTGATACCTCAAATTTACCTACTTCTACCACTATCCCACCTCCTCCATTTTATTTTCAACCAGTGTCTACTTCCTTTATTTGTTCCCTTCTCCTAAAATTAGAACCTACCATCCCCTCAGCTGACCAACTCCCTGCAGAATTCCTGCAAAAAGGAGCTAAAGCCATCACTTTCCCCATTTCTATTCTGATCAATAGAACCATAAATGAAGGAACTATCCCATCTATCTGGAAAATTTCCCATATCATTCCACTACATAAAGGGGGACACTCCAATGACTATTTTAACTTCCGCCCAATAGCTCTGCTATCTCCCCTTGCAAAAATAATGTAAAAGTGCATCCATAAGCAACTACTCTCATACCTTCTCCACTATAACTTATTTGCCAATTGTCAATATGGTTTCAGACCTTTCCACAGTACCACCACTGCCCTACTATCCTTCTCAGACACCATCAACAAAAACCGTAACAAAAATATTCTTTCCTCTGCAGTCTTCACTGATTTATCTAAAGCCTTTGACATGGTTAATCACCAACTTCTCCTGCACATACTGAAATCCCTTTCACTTGATCCCCTAACCATGAACTGGTTTAAATCTTATCTTGAAAACCGTCAGCAGGCTGTACTGTGGTATAATACACTGTCTGATATCCTGCCTGTCTCCCTCGGTGTTCCTCAGGGATCCATTCTAGGTACACTCCTCTTTTCCATCTATATTAATGACCTACAAGCAGCAGTACCAAACACCACCTGCATTCAATATGCAGATAACTCTACCATTATCTGTTCAGCCTCCTCTGAAACTGAACTTAAATCTCTTACCCAAAAAGCTTTCAATACTGTAGAGCAATGGTTTTTAAAGCGCTGCCTCCTTCTTAACCCCCAAAAAACTAAACTCTTACTTTTCACACCAACCCGAAAATCCACCCCCATACATCTCACACTTATATCAAATGACGGCACCATCATTTCTCCCAACCTAACCACTAAACTCTTAGGAATAACAGTTGACAACCTCAACTTTGATACCCATATAAACAACACAATAAAATCAGTGAACAAAAAACTGGGATCTCTTTACAGAATTAAGCCCTTTCTTACTCCAGTAGCTAGGACTGTTACAGCCAGAACCCACTTAATCTCAACTTTATTCTATGCCTCCCCCATATATACTAACCTTTCTAAAAACAACCTCAACAAACTGGCCACATCCTATAATAATATTGCTAGATTTGCCACAGGCTCCCCTTTCAGAACTCATCACTGTCTGAATTTAAAACAACTAGACTGGTTAGAATTTCACAATCAGCTTAAATTTCTACAGCTCCCCATAGTCCACAAGGCCCTGTATAAACCCACCAACACCCCTATACTCTCTACTATCATTACACCTTATAATAATAATAAAAAGAACCTACGCTCTTCAGATAAACTACTGATCAATACTTCAAGATCCATTCACTCAGCAGGTGACTCCCTATACTCTAACTCTGTAGGAAAGCTATGGAATTTACTACCCACTGAACTCACATCACAAATTTCTCTTTCACTCTTTAAAAAGAATCTAAAGCTATTCCTAAAGACACACTGGCTATGCTCCTGTACTAACCCTGACTAACCTCTCTCCTTGTTAACTAACAACTACTCCTTACTCTATAATTTTTACCTAAACAATCATAATACCATGTCATCATAAATAATATGTATGATTACATGGATATTGTATCTTATGTACAATACCCTTGATTCTTACTGATACTTCTATCCTTGCTAAGACTAATGTATTTCGTAAAGATATATGAAAAAAAAAAAACAAAAAAAAAAACATTTCTTGTAGCAACTGCTTTTTATGTAACAACTCAGTTTTTTACTATTTGTACATTTTATCAGCTAATATTTTTTATCTGTTATTACTCTTAAAGTATGCATGTATTATTTTTATTTTTATTTTTTGGAGCTTTTCTCCCCGGGCCTCTACTGAAAATGGACATGTATCCAGCTAGACTAGCCAGGTCAACAAATGTATAATAAATAAAATAAATAAATAATATTTTTCTATCAGCAAGCAGTTCTGTTGCATTCTAGAGGAAGAGCTCAATGTAAGAATAGTTTTAGAATCCTGATTAGCTGGTTACTTTCATTTTGACAATAAAGTGATAACTAATGAGATCACTGCTTTTTTTTTTTTTTTTTTAGGAGTAAATATGCTGAAAAGTTCCTGGCTTCTGCTGTACAAACCAGCATTGTAATTACAATACAATATGACTGTAGATCATTTCTATGACATACAGAATATCAGAATGACATGAAATGTCCTCAATAAAGTAACAAAAAAGGTGTATTATGTGTCCAACCCCTTTTACCCATTACTTCCCTGTTAATAATGCAAACAGTTCTGGGATTCCAGTACCCCGTGGTTAAGAAACCACTCCCTCTTGCTGGTGTATAGATGCTATCATTGTATACTTTATGAAATGTTCAAAAACTTATCTGGCTAAACATCCAGCTGTTTAGTTTGAACTTTAATATATTTTTTAAGTTTTCATATTTTATTATCTGATAATCTAAGAAGTTTATCCTAGATATACATGCATGTAGACTGGTGCGTTCATATTATCCTTGCACATGCTAGATTAGTCTAAATTCATATTTGTGCATGCAGGTGGGTGCTGTACCACATATGCTCCAGTACTTTACCAATGGGTAAGCACTGAATCTCATATCCGTTTCCTGCTACCACATAATCTTTCTAGATGATGCTACTCTTATCTCTGCTGTCTGTTACTATATCCCACTGAGCCCAGTCCTTAATACATACATTCTTTTTATTATTTTCAGTCCCTTATTTCTTGAAGCTTAAGGGCTTCTCTCAGAGTGATGACTTCCTCTACTGTAGGGCCAATAAGGTTTATTTGGTGATCAATAATATAGATTATACAAGACATTCACTCACAAGTGGCAAAGGGAAGGCATCTACTATGCTTAAGAAAAATAAATCTATGGCCAAATCCAAGTCTTCTCTAACCAGTTACTTTAAAAGAAGTTCCACTAGGAGTTTAAATTGTCAGAACTGATTGCAATTCTTGATGACATGCAGCCAAGTTCCCCTTACCCCCACATCCTTTCTCCAGCAGAAACATCTATCCATTTAACTACAATCAGTATAATAAGTGAAATGTCTCTGGGCTAAAATTCTACTTCATCACATGTTAATGCCTCAGTAATATTTTACTATGTAGCACACATGTTAGTGCATGTCAACTTTTAAAAAAAATACATCACAGTAATGAGCAATAGCTAGCAGTCAGGCTAGTCAGTATGGCAATGTGATAGACCCAAAAAGTTTAACTTATCCAAAGTCATTGTATAAAAATAAATACATTGTAGCTGCAAACAGAATGCCTTGTTGTTGTGTCTTTCAGCTTTTCCCGGTTAGGGGTCACCACAGCGGAACTCTGGTCAGCTAATGATTGGTAGTTGATTTTTACGTGCCGAGTTACCAGCCCTGATGTACAACTTTCAACGAAGGTACGTCCATTCACACATGTCTCCACGCAGAAGATGGTCTAACTGAGAATCGAACCGGACAGCATCTTACTGTGAGGCAACAACGCTAACGTAACACCACCACCGCCACACAGAATGCCTTGTAATAATGTAAATTCACTTTCAAACATTAGTAACCATGTCAGAATAAATTATGCACTATATTTACCTTTTATTCAACAATACCCGCACTAAGTGTACATGATCTGTATTCAAGAACATCTCTGTCATGTTATTTTGTGCTTTCTACTAAGTGTACATGAAGTCTACATTTTGTGGCAACGTTTATGAATCCCCCGCACTACTTCAGGCTGCAAAAGAAAAATAATATGAAAACTAAAATTAGGAATAAGAAGGTGTGAGTTATGCTTCTGTTGTCTGTGCAATCAGAATGATGCACACTTAGTGTAGGCATTAATGAATCCTGGGAATGTATGTGGCTGATTAAGATAATCTTATACTATGGCATTTTACATCATAAGAAGAAGTATTTTTACAACACTGTCACTGATGGCTTTTTCAATAAACTACCTCCTCTTCATGTTACCTCTTACTGTTCCTTGAGCATATAGTGTAATTCAAATATACACCTGATGATTTTTAACTGTAATTTTTTCAGAGGTTAATATGAAAAGATTTGTAGGACAGTTCACCCCATTACTTTGGGGAGGTAGTATGGTTACTGAACTTAATCAAACTCAAAGTACCCAGCACAGACGTTATGAGAGAGCTTTGGTTTTAACATATAATAGGAATTTTTCTGAGCTGGGGTCTGTTATTAGAAAAAACTGGAGAATATTTTGTGTAGATGAGCAATATAAACAGATTGCGGGGGAAAACCTGTTATCATGTACAAAAAGGACGTGTTTTAAGAATTTATTAGAAAATATTGGTACTAAGCCTGGAGTTGGAAAAATGGCCAAATGTGGCCATTGTTTCCAATGTCCATTGATTGCTGAAGGCAAATAATTCTATGTGGAAGGGTTTGGTAATATTAAGGTACAGGGTAAATTCCAGTGTGGTAGTATGGTAGTAAAGGGGTTGTTTACTTGGCCCTGTGTAAATCCTGCACGCATTCTATGTTTGAAAAACTAAATTGAGCCTTAGAAAGAGAATTTACCAGCATATTTATGATATCAGGAAGAAAAATGATAAAAACGCTTTATTTAAGCATGTAGATTCCAACCCTTCACATGAATTCAGATTTGTGGTTATAGACCAGGTGGATTTGGGGCAGAGGGGTGGCCCTAGTGATAATTTTTAGAATTTTTAGAATTGAAGTGGCAGTTAAAAACTAATGCCACAGTTATGCCTGGTCTGAATGATGCAATGTCCCTAAGTAGTGTCTTGTGGTTAAAGGAAGCTTATTTTTATAGATGTAGGGTTGTTTTGTTTTGCATGTTTTACTGTATATATTACTATACTGAAGTTAGTTTACAGCATGTCTGCATTTGTAATTTTATTGTGTGTAACACATAGTGTTTTTATATATAAAGAGAATTTACCAGCATATTTATGATATCAGGAAGAAAAATGATAAAAACGCTTTATTTAAGCATGTGAATTCCAACCCTTCACATGAATTCAGATTTGTGGTTATAGACCAGGTGGATTTGGGGCAGAGGGGTGGCCCTAGTGATAATTTTTAGAAGTTTTAGAATTGAAGTGGCAGTTAAAAACTAATGTCACAGTTATGCCTGGTCTGAATGATGCAATGTCCCTAAGTAGTGTCTTGTGGTTAAAGGAAGCTTATTTTTATAGATGTAGGGTTGTTTTGTTTTGCATGTTTTACTGTATATATTATTATACTGAAGTTAGTTTACAGCATGTCTGCATTTGTAATTTTATTGTGTGTAACACGTAGTGTTTTTATACATACTGCTTGCTTTTTATATGTAACCTTTATGAGAATGATGTCATATGATTATTTCAGTTGCCTTGTAAATGTTAATTTAGGGGAGGGGGTTTTGTTAATTGAAGTCGGTATTTATACCGTGATTTTAGATTTAGTAGTTATTCTGATGAAGTCCTTTGTATTTGCGGACAAAAGCACCTAATTTATTAAATATTTGTGTGGAGCCTGGTTGCCCGCTTCATTTTTGTTTTCATTTGTTGGAGTGTTTTGTTTTTAGTTCTCAAATATACACTTGTTGAACTACTGAAATCAGCAAGCCATCTGAATTATTTTCTTATGCAAATATTCTGTAAACAACAAGATTTTCATTCCTTATCTGCATTCTGTAGTCATTATGTGAAGTGTTTTAAAAAATGACTCTAGCATTATAGAAACACCTGTTGGGCAATCATTGTTATAATTTAAGATATTTACTAGAGCAGGGTCTTCCATATGTTATTTAAGTATATCTTCTTCTTCTTCTTCTTCTTTCAGATTTTTCCAGGTTAGGGGTCACCACAGCAGATCACCTTGTCTGCTCATGACTGGTAGTGGAGTTTTATGGTGTCAAGTTGCCAGCCCGGCACCCAACCTTCCACAGAAGGCACACACGTGCACGCACTCATGCCTAGGGCCAATTTAGAGTGTCCAATCCACCTACAGCATGTCTTTGGGATGTGGGAGGAAACTGGAGCACCTAGAGAAAACCCACGTGACCACAGGGAGGACATGTAGACTCCGCATAGAAGGCAGCCCAGCTGAGGATCAAACTGGAGAGCCTCTTGCTGTGAGGCAGCAACGCTAACCGCTGTACCACCGCGGCTGCCCATTTAAGTATATTTTATTATAAGAAAGATATTACCACTAAATGGGGAGTTGTGTATTAGAGCAATGTATAAACAATAAAAAAGTAAATGTGCTGACCATCAACATGGAGTTGGAGATATCAAAGTTAAATTTTAGCATGCCATAATCTCATGTGTCTTTATGGATAGATTTAAAATTATTGATTTAGGTCCTAAATTCTTTATAATATATCTTTTTCTCAAATATTTTAATTAAGCTTTTTAAGATTCATATATCATCATTTAGAATTAAAATCATACATATTGATTACGCAAACATACAGAGAGAGAAAACCTACATAGCAAAACAGAAACTATTTAAAAGAGTGTCTAAGTGAACAAATACAAGATTTTTCTTCAGAGTAAAGTTCAGCTTCAGACTGTATTACAATCAGTTCTCTCTGGTATCTCTGTGACTTTTATTTGAGTTGTAATATGAAATGATTCTTTCTGTTCTTATCTTGGTAGTAGCCATTTCCATTTTAGAGAAGTCAAGAGCCATGTTCTTGAGCTCTTTAAATGTAGGTAAAGTCTCACTTTTCCAATTTGTAGTAATTGTTTTATGAGCAATACCTAATAAAATCCATAGAAGCGAACATTTAGATCTGGGAACACAAATAGGTAAAGGGGCATTAAACAAAACCAAATACTTGGTCAACTGAAGGCTGTCATTAAAAACAGTTTAAAAAAAATAATTCAATTTTTCCCAAAATAATCTAAGAAGATTACATTCATAAAACATATGTTGCCAGTTAGCTTTCAATTTTAATTTACATTTCCAACATCCTATTTCGAGATTAAATATTAATTCCATTTTATGAGGTGTAATATAGATTCTGTGAAAACATTTCCAAGAGAATAATTTCCATTGTAATGAAAGAGAAGTTTGCCTTGATGAAATCATTATTAGTTTTTTTATCATTTTCCTCAGGGAGTTGATTATTAATAGTTTCATAATAATCCCAGTAACTTTCTTTATAATGTATTTTTGTCTTTTTGACTTATTTATTAATTTTAGATAGATAGCCATTTCCTTGAAATGTTTGATTACCCATAACAATCAAACATTCTATAAGTTTAGGAATATTTTGTCTAGCTGATAAATACACTGACTCTATTTTATTTATAATATATTGTCTTAATTTGTGTACTACCAACCACAATTCATTATCTATATTATAATTATTCATGACTAATTTAATTTGAAGAACTTTTCTATAATCAAACTGATGCCAATTTATTAAGGTTTTCCCTCTAAGTACATTCATTTTGTTAATGCTGAAAGTGTTGATATTATTCTGTGTACATGCAATGGGAAATACTAAGAATGTCCAAGCCTTAATATCTTCTATTCAAATAGTTTTTAAAAGTAGTTAACATGTTAGTAATACATTTGGAATACATATGATTATTTTTATTGTCTAGAATATAATCTGTTATCATCCAGTAAAAATTATTACGCAGGATTTTTGTATATCGTGACAACAATGAAGAATTTGATTATAACCAAATATGCTCTTGAATTTGTTTCCACCTATCCAAATGTGATGGGTTTAACCACAATGTCAATGTCTTAATAATAGATGATAATGTATGCATTTCAGTGTCAGGAAGATTAATTCCTCCTGCATTCCAGTCCTTTAAATGATGATTTAGTGCAATTCTAGGATTATTAGGGTACCACAAGAAATTTAACATTACTGTATTAAATTGATGTATATAATGTTTAGGAGGAAAAGGGAGATTGCTTGTATAAAACATAATATTTTGGGGAAAATAATGATTTTAACTCTGAAAAATCTGTCCTCCATAGTAACAAGAATTTATTCCATTTGTCCATGAGACATTTCATTTTATGTAAGATATTATTACAGTTAATTGTTAGTGTTTCATTCATATCATTTATTAAAGTGACCCCTAGATAAATAATGTTATTGTCTAGAACTATATTTTTAGCAAACTTTTTATTTGTATCCTTCTTATTACAATTTATAAGCAATATCTTAGTTTTATTTTATTGCATTTAAGACCAGAAATTCTTTGGAAGATATCTATTGTGTCAGATAAAGCTTGTAAAGATTTATTATGATCTTTCAAAGTCAATAAAATATCATCAGCAAACAAGTGAACTTTCAAGACTAAGCTATTGTTAAAACATATGCCTTTGATATTTATATTCATCCTATACAATTTGCAAAAGATTCAATGACCAGAGCAAACAACAAAGGGGTGAGAGGGCATCCCTGTTTCATACCCTTGGTGATTGCAATAGATCTAGATATGCATGACTAAATCTTTGTATAAGCTAGGGATTTAACATATAATGATTTTATTAATTTAGTAAATTCTTGTGAAAATCCATATTCATCTAAAGCAAAAACTAAATAATTCCAGTGAACTGAATCAAAAACACTATTGCTGTCTAAGCTCAATAAAGTTATATTATTGTCTGTGAAATTGATATAATCAGTTAATGTAAGACTTACTTTAATGTTATCATATGTGTTTCTATATTTTATAAATCTAGTTTGGATCTTCTTCTATCAATAAAGGGAGCAACTGTTTTAATCTACTAGCATGTATTGTCATAAACATTTTATAATCAATATATATTAGTGATATTGTTCTGTAAGATGAACATCCTTTTGTATCTTTATCTGACTTTAGAATTGGGTAAATTAATGTATATTTCCAGGAGGTGGCGCTATTATTTTTTTTAACTAAAGTATATACTTTTAACAATAACCCTAAGCTTCTTTAATTAATAATGTATACATTTCAGGTATAATATCAATTCCAGGAACCTTATTTAATTTTAACTTATTGAATAAATCCACAGCACAACAGCACAATGATACACCTGATAAATAGCCTGCTCCACAGGACAACCAACAGGCAAAGCATAAAATGGAGCAAAAGAAAATTATGGCCAGCAGTTATAAAAGTAAAACATATTTAATGGAATCCAAACGTAAGTGCTTTCACAGTTACAAAGATAGCTTCTATAGATGATACTATTAGTTAATAACCTTCATCTCATAAATACAGTGCTTAACATTCAAATGCACATATCTTCCTGATTGCTTGTTACACATTTAAAGAAACACCATCATTGCTACTGCAAAAACAGCTAATACTAAATGCTTTTACTAAAACTAGTTGTATTCAAAGCTGTATAATAAAATATGTAGCTATAGCCATATTACCTATTTAGTATATTTATCTATGCAATATGCAAATTACATATAAACAACCTATAAAAAATATAAAAATAAAAATGAAAGTCATTATAAAAAACATGTGTTACCCTGCTACCCCACCATTATACACACATTAACCTGGATTCAATAAACTCCATGCGGGAATAGTGCTATTCTGGCACATAGTGGTTCATGTCTGTGTAGCATTAGCATTAACAGCAGCATGCCTTGCATATTCATGAAGGCATGCTGCTGTTAAGGCTAAATGGACATGAACAGTGAACAAGTTCAGGGGGTATATTTAAGTAGTGCACAGACATTGAACATGCACCCTACACTCAGAGAGTATCGTACGGCACTTTCAAAAGTATTTCAGTGTCCACGGACACTGAAATGAAATTGAAATGAGTATTTCAGGGTCCAAAGATACTGAAATAGCTAGGGGAGCAAGAAACAATGCAGGGGGTGTGTAACAGGTTCTGTCACACACCCCCTATACTGTAAAAGTGCTGTACAGCACTTTCCAAGTGCTGTCAGTGTCCATGGACACTGACAGCTAAAAAATAGCTATGTCAGTGTCTTTGGACACTGAAATAGTTAGTAGATCAGTAAGGAAATGCAGGGGATGTGTGACATGTTCTTTCACACACCCCCTGCATTGTAAAAGTGCCATACAGCCATAGCTATTAACAGTACAGGTGTCTGCAGAATGCCCAGATGCCTGCCTCACATATGTTTCACCCTCCTAGAGTAATAAAGTAGTACAAAGCCATACATAATTGGGGGACAAAGCCACAAAAATAGGCACACATTTTAAATATTGCACTGACAAACCTGAAAGCTGACAGAATAAAAGGTTTGCAGTAGCAAGGAATTCCTGCAGGGTATGAAGACTGAAACAGAAATGTCTGCCATCTGAAAGTGCTATACAGCCATAGCCATCAACTCTACAGGTTTCTGCAGAATGCCCAGATGCCTGCCTCACATACCTGTCAACCTCCTAGAGCAAGAAAGCTGCAGAAGGCCAAGATTAATATAATAATTTTTTTCCATACTAAGGAATGTTTAAGTATAGCTGAGCAGGTGTGCATGTTATGGCCCTCTGCTCAGCATTACTTAAACATCCCATAGGAGATAAATAAAAATCTACAGTTGAAATCCCCAAATTGAGATAGTGTAGTGGTTAGAATCATGGCTTTACATACAGGCATTCATGGTACAAGTACCAAGACAGGAATTTATTTTTACATGGGAAAGCAGTGTTAAAATTATTATTTTCATCTTAAATTATGTAGTAATTGATTTTTGTCAACCAGTGTAGTGTAGCTGGTGTAAAACGGAAGTGTGAGTGCATATAACATGTGAAACCACACATGTATGCACAAGTGTCCCATACAGTACAGTCACACCCCTTGCTAATGTAAAGAAAGCACATAGAGGGATGTCATGTAAAGTAAATCATATACACTTACTAAATGAAGTAATTATTCTGATATTTTTTAAAAATGTAAAGTGAGCAATGGTTAGCAATGCTCAGCAATGCTTATCAGGTTTAAGCATTGCTTAGATGTGAATGCTAAACAGCAGGTAGCATAGCTAAGTGGATTTTCACACTGTCAAGCAATGCTCAGCATACACCCTTTTAAGCACTGTTCAATGCATCTTACTTGATTTGCACACTGCTTAGTGGGGCTTATCATCTTCAAAATGGTCCAATGACAGCAAAGTTTGGGAATATCACCTTATTTAAATGGCACATGCGGGAATACAGCTAGAATCTGTTATAGTTCATCCATGCAGGTACTATGGCTGGCATAGGTGAAGGAGCACACTTTTGATCACAGTGTTAGAGCATTCAGGAGTACAGGATCATGGCTGGACTCCTTGTAAAAAAAACATGATGAGAGACTGCTGCAGGGCCAGTACCAGGGCTCACAGTACAAAGCGGAGGCCTGGGACTGTCTCACATGATATCTCACCAGTGCTACTGGCATCCCCCAGTCTGGTGAGCAGGTATGGCACAACTATGCCGATCTAAAATGGAGGAAGGGGGTGCTCTTGGCCCAGTGGATCCAAGATGCATGGGCACAGAATGCTCCAGTAGTAAGCAAGTATCATTATCAAGTTGTTTGTAGCAAATACTAGCCTGAGAATGTGATAGACAGGTATGCATAATGTTTGTTTTTTTCTACTACAGCTGCAACAGAAAGGGCTGGTAATGTCAAAGCCCATGCTGACAGATTGCTGAGGCTGCACTAATAGGCTGGTGAGTACAAATCTATTTTGCAGTTTATTGTGCAAATAGCTAAGAAGGAGTACATTGTTTACTGATAATAGGTATACTTTTACTGTGTTAACTGAATAAATAAATAAAAATGTTTATTTGACTAATACTGATGTATAATAAAGATCCCTACCAAAAACTGTTGTGTTTATTCTGGTATGTTGTTGTAGACATATAGAATGTATACAGGTTCTTCACAGTAAATATGGCTGTGACAGCATACATTAACCAAGGTTGCTCTGTGAACCATCTGTTAAGAAAAATGTAAATGGTGGAGCTGTAAAACAAGATATAAATGAAATGTGAAATATATACTGCACTAAGCTCTAAACCCTGAATAGTAATGTGTAAGATATCAAAGTGTGTTCCATGCAGCATTGCCTTGTGTTAACCTTTGCTTTCCAGATTGTAGTAATCCAAAGGATTAATGCATAGTACACTATCTGTTATGCATGCATCACAGGATTACAAGTTCAGACTGTATAACCAGGAGACTATTAGGAATAAACCAGTAAAACAAGAAACAGCAGTTTTCCAGTAGCTCAGTATGATGAGAAATAGCTTAGTTGTTAATTTTGCACACTCAGACATGGTTCGAATCCAGGAAGTGGTACTAAGATGTGTGCATATCTACAGACAAGGAATGAGAAATAAATGTAAAAACAGTCAGGTAGTGTTAACAGATATTTTCTCCACAGGTTTTGCAGGTAAGAAAATATACTAATAAACTGCGTACAACTGTTCAACTGTCCCACCACATGCCTGCAAATCACAGCAGGATAGTTTCATACAACATGCACTCTTCCTGATACATGTCTATCAAGTGTCATACTGTCATGGCTAGTGGTCACTGCTGCCAATAACCCTAGACACAGATAGGAAACCAGTTGAAGGATGCCAGTAGCACACTCACATAACAGCAGTCCAGGGTACCCCTCCTGTGCCAGATATGTAACCCTGACATGTATGAGTCCCCGCTGGTCATGTACCCAGAGTTGTCATGATTTGCCCCATACCATTCCAGGCTGACAGCTTAATAGGTATGTTTGTGCTACAGAAGCTATGGGACATAGTTAGATGTAAAATGAGGGCAGACCCATAGAGCAGTACTGTTGTGGAAAACAGAAGCATAAACAGTTGTTAATGGTCTTTTTGTCGCTCCCCCCCACCCCTCATCTGCATCAATAATCATTATTCATATACTATGGGTATTTTGTTATCCAAACATAATGTTGGGATTTGTGTTCTATTATTTTTCATATATTTGATTGGTTGCATGTTAATATACCTTGTTCAAATACCATTGTTGGTGGCCTGTTGCCATCAATGTTACTGGCATGCTGTTGTGATGCACAATGTTGTTCCATTTATGCATGTGTTCTGTTTGCTGTGCAACTGTTTCAGATCTGTTTTATGGGGTTAATTGGAACACCCACACATGCTGTTATAAGTAATCTTGAAATGCTTTGTGCATGACTAGCCAACATATTCTGTAAAACCTCAACACCATAGCATGTTTGGGAAGGCAGATCCCAGCATATCTGCCTGTCCCGCCTCATCTGGCTGTGGCACCGGGCCCAAGCACATCTGAGACTCAACCAGGGATATCCTCATCCATTGGTCCTGCACCACCTTCGGGTGGAACCTCCTCAGGAGTTGGGCCCGTCCCCCCTGGGATCAGATGCAGACAGGAGCCTGTCACCCACAGTCAATTCTGGGGTTTGGTGTGCAGTGCCATCCGAGCAGAGTTGAGTGGTCAGCTGCACCAGATTGAGGGCCACCTGGCACACCTCAAGGGGCAGGCCGCCCTTCCTGTCCAGCCCTCAGCACAGCCACCTTTGGGGCCATGAGGGAGCAGTGGTGACTTCCCATGGGTGGGGACCTCAGTCCCACTGCATCCATTTGGGGGCTCATGTGCTTTAGATTCCCAAGCACCCTCCCTGTCAAAGGTGTTTACCCCCTCATGTGTCATATACCCCACCTGTCTGCTGTCTTGTCTGTCTTGTGTGTCTGTAAATGGAACCTATCCTACCCAACCTACCTCCCCAAACATGCCTGCAGCCCTTCCCCAACATCCCACTCTCACCTTAAAAATGGGGGGTGGGGCATCTGTCCCACAAAAAAGCATTGCCCCATACATAGCTTTAGATTTTGTGCCAATGTACACTGAGACTAATCAATCAACCTACAGATTACTCTGCAAATGTCTGTCACCAACACCGCTCCCTGTGGGGTGTGAGGCTGTAAATTCCAAATTCTGCACATTATTCACAGCAGTTGCTGCAGAAGAAATGTAGAGCTATGATCCTTTCCTACACCCGTCCTGCACATCCCTAGCTGCTTTTTATAATGTTTTATCCCCTGCTTTCCCCCATTTCACCACTTTCCTATCATCCTTTTTTTCTTTTCTTTAATGAAAATTAGCACAAGTTAAAGCGGGAGTAAGCGGTGCTACGTAAAGCTAAGAGGACTTAACCATCTGTTAGCATTGCTTAGCTTTGCACAAAACCACGCAAACCCGCTTACAACTGCTTAAAAGTGCCTTAATCACTCTGTCTCCATCAGTCTTTATTTTGCCCAGAAACAAAATTATCAGCCCTGACAAGTTACATACCCATGATGCTGTGCATTACAATCACAGCAACATACCACTACACCATCTGAGATGTTGGAATCTGCAATGTTTGTACAAACATATCATTCATTCTCGTCATTTAACATTAATGAAACAAGCCATCACTTCGGAGTCTGGAATCCAGGACCCTGCGCACTACAATCACAGCAACATACCTCTACAGCATCTGAGATGTAGAAATTTGTAATGTTTTTTACAAACATATCATGCACAACAGTCATTTAACATAAGGGGGAATTATATATCCATAGTATTCTTATATACATATCTATGTATATATATATACATATATATGGTTTACCAGTGAAATGTCACCTTGCAATTGCATGGCTGTGAAGTATTCGAACAACAGATGTTTGAATACTTCATATGTGTGCAGGTTACATGATCGAACGTCATATTTGCGAATGGACTGTGCATTTGCAAATATAATGTTCTCTCATGTAAAGGGATTGCAGTACAGTGCAGTTAGGGAATACATCCCTTTCCTCACTGTAGTGCGATCTCGGGGGTGCAGAAATGGGATGTTAGGTTAGCCAGTTAGGGAGTTATGGGAAGGGTGGGATTGCTTTTAAGTGCTGAAAATATCGTGATCGACATTTTCGGCGTTAACAGCTATTTTGCGACATTAGGGACATTCGGTAATGTGTACTTTCGGCATAACACTTTGCTAATAAGTACACTTTTTTTTTTAATTTCAAGATTATGATAGTAAACCTCTATATATATATATATATATATATATATATATATATATATATATATATGTCTATATATATATATATATATATAGAGAGAGAGAGAGCGAGAGAGAGAGACACACACATATATATATATATATATATATATATATATATATATATATATATAGACATACGTATATATATATATATATATATATATATATATATATATATATATATATATATATATATATATAAAAACAACCTCTTACTGCAAGACATCTGCCAAAAGCCCGACAAAGTGGGGGATAAAGGGCAAACAATAATGACATCTTTGAAATATGGCTGCCGTATGCATAGAAGTCTGCTAGAGTGGCATGGTTTGCTTTAACATAGAATTCCAGATAGATTCCAGGTCTGAAACATAAAAGAATGGCATTATTTACTGATGTCAATGCTCGCATCATCCCAGTGATTTCTCAGAAACACACAACTGTTATGGGCAACAGACCAGATATATCAGCCATGCATCTGGACAGTGTCTGGACATTTGGACAGTGGAGAGGTATGATGACAGTCAAGTAACAGAATGGAAAAAGCCATGACAGCTGCCAACCATGTCACCCAGTACCTTCTGAATCACAGTAAGACAAACACAACACTACCCCAAATCAGCTGTGGGCAATTACCCATGTATATCCAAATATATAATGCACTACAGGGATGGAGATGTAGGGAAAAGCAGATAGTGGTGCAAAAATGTCCACCCACAACCATTTGCACCACAGTCACAGAACCATACCTGTACCGCAAATGAACTTTAGAGTAGAGCGACTGTTTGAACAAAAATATCCTGATTGCCAGTCACACACTACATTGACATATACTGGCCCAACTCACAGTGTACTGTGAATTCTGAGGTGTTACAGGATATTTCTCGGTCTGCCCCTACAAACAAACACACCTGATAGACCACCAGCAGCTGTAGCAGCATGCACAGTCAGATAGAAAAAGGATCTCTCACATCTGCTACTCTCCCTACTCAGCCCAACAAACATCTACACACAACACTGATACACAATCTTGGCAGTCTGTTCTCAATGTCCAGACATACATAACTTTCATATGTACAGATTTCCACAGAATGTCAAGGGTGTGAGACCATATTTATGGCCACTGCCGCATACCACTTCCAGGAGTCTGCTAAGTGAATGGGACGATACCTGGAATGCAGTCACTAAATAATGATATCACATACCTCTGAACCTCTTACTGCAAGACATCTGGACAAAGCATGACATACTTGGTGGACAGGGGGACGGAAAGAGTTTCAGAGATACTTCAGGTACAGCTAACATTGGGTAAGACAGCGATTCAGGTTATAGCCTGCTATAGGTCCCCAACCATGTCCCAAGACTCACACTCCATGTTCCTAAGCACCCTGGAGAATATTAGGGTCCATCCTAACACTCTCATACTGGGCAAGTTCAACTACCCCTCCATTAACTGGGAAAACTACTCATGTACCAATACACTTGTCAAACATTTCCTGGAATTCATTAATTCCAATGCCCTGGAACAGCTTGTTCTTACCCCCACTAGAGGTAACAACATCCTTGTGCTGGTCATTACTAAGATGGGTGACCGTTGCTCTATACCAGTAGTCAACTCCTCCCTGGTTAGATCTGACCACAACCTAAGCACATTGGAAATCTACACCCCCCCCCCCCACAAAGGTAACTACCATGAAAAACTTCTCCAAAGCTGATTTTTGGGCTCCAAAAAACAGAGGTGGCTAATTTCATGGCACCCATGCAAATGGAGAATCATTGCATGACCACGGAATCATACACCAATGCACTGTATGAACACAAATACATGGATCTCACCATACCCAATAGAACCAAGACACTCTCCTCCAAAAAAAGGAAGCCAATCTGGTGGTCCCCTGCCATAAACAAACTCTACAACAGAAGGAAGAAACTGATGTGGAATAAGGTGAAGTCCCAAGACTGGAAAAACTTCCATTTCAGCCTCAACAAAAAGTTGAGATCCCTCATCAAATCCTCTAAAACTAGCTATGAAAACAAAATTGCAGCAGATAGTAAAGACAACCACAAGGCCTTCTCCAGTTATGTAAAGAATCTCCATGGCAATACTCAGATTTGCTCTGAGCTACTGCACAATGGTACCTCCTACACTGAGCCAACAGATATTGCCAATATACTGGCTGACAGATTCAGTGCCAACTTTACCCCTCCCCCCAAAAATGACCAATCACAATACCAATAGATTGCCAGGCATCCAGCATTACTGCTGCACAGGTTAAACAACACTGTCAAGGCCAAGAATACAGCTTCTATGGGAACTGACAATACCCCTGGCTGTGTTCTACATGAACTACAGAGTGAACTATCACCACACCTGTGTGCACTGTTCAATCATAGCCTCACCTCAGGCTTTGTCCCTACAGAATGGCACACTGCTACAGTCATCCCTCTCCACAAAGGATGATTGACTACAGACCCTGGGAACTATCGCCCCATTAGCCTGATGAGTCTGATATGCAAAGCTATGGAATGCATCATCATGGACCTAATAAACAAGGATATAGGGAATCTACAAACTGTGGATCTCACAGTTTGCTTATATGAAGGGTAGATCATGCCTGCTCAACCTGGTCAACTTCTTTGAGTCAGTCACCAGAGCTGTGGATGAAGGCAAGCTAGTTCATACAGCTTACCTTGATCTGGCCAAGGCCTTTGATACCATTCCCTACTCAGGAATCATTGAAAAACTCACTAAGCTAGGCATCAACCCCTATAGCACTAGGTGGGTTGCAAACTGGCTCATAGACAGAACCCACAGTGTGAAAGAAGTTGACTCCAAGTCAGACTGCTGACCAGTCACAAGTGGAGTCCCACAGGGTTCAGTCCTGGGACCTCTCCTATTTGGTATCTACTTCTCTGAAGTCCAGACCAACATGAAAGGACTCTGGCTGACAAAGTTCACATACACTTGCATACTGGGAGCTATTATTAGCTCCCCAAGTGATGTTGACATCCTGCAGAAAGGGCTGACTGAGACCAATGACTGGTATCAGAACCATGGCCTTAAGCTCAATGCCAAAAAATGTGTCATCATCCCCTTTGGGAAAAACTCAGTTCCCATGAATTACCACATTGATGGTAGCCCACTGAACACGGATGGCATTCTAAGAGATCTGGGAACACAGGTTGACAACAACCTTTCTTTTAACCACCACATTGCCACTGTGGTCAGAAAGTCCTTCTATGTGGCACATCTCATTACTAAGGGTTTTCTATCCAGGAAGTAAGAGGTCATTGTCTCCCTCTACTCTTCCCTCATTAGGCCAATCAAGTACAATGCCCCATTTGGCATGTTCCTCACTAGACACCTGCAGCAACTGGAGAGGCCACAAAAGTACCTCACAAAGATGATCCTAGGCCTTAAACACTTGTCCTATATGGACAGTCAAAAAACTCCAACTATTCTCTGCCTTATATTGCCTACTTAGAGGCAATCTCTGTTTGACTTACAAATCCATGTCAGACCCAGCTCTGTTAGAAATGCTACATCTAAAGAAACACCAATCCCTCCACACCACATACTTCAAGGACTTCAATCTCATTACCACAATCAACAGAACATGCTGGAGGTACAGGTTCATAACCCAGAGATTTCCTATGCTATGGAATAGACTTCCCATACATGTCAAACAGAGTACCTCACTGGGCTTCTTCATGAGAAATCTTGATGAGTGGATGGGACATAGAAAATTCACCTCGGGGATCACTCCAGTGGCTCTGCTTGACAGAGGCACTGGGAACTAATGCCGGGTGGCATGATGCCAGGGTAATCCTATGGGCTAGGCTTGTAAATGCTCTAGGGCCATTAGCCTTGTACACACCTATGAACCTATGAACCTATATCTCACATAATGGTGTTACAAACTGAAACAATTGCTGGTGTTACAGGCTTTGTTGCAGTATAACATCCCTGAAGGATATGATGTCTGAAACACCAATGGACATCAACAATTACTGACTACAATCCTCACATTATCCTACTGATTCCACAAAACAGACATCTGTGGAACAGACCAGACATAACAGGACATCAGGACAGTTGAGAGGTATGTCAGAGACATATCGCTGTCAGACATCATGTCACACAGAAAATACATGTCCAGATGAACCTTGTTAATCTAGCAATCCTCTATGTGTATAACAGCACTACTGACTTAAAATCTGTCCCCAATTCTGGAGCTTTATCCACAATTTTGTTAGGCTGTCTCCACATGTCCTGTCCTGAGAGGTATTTCCACCTACTGTCTGTAAATCTGTAGCCCCCACACCTCCATAATGTCCTCCACACAGGCAAAGAAAAGGGGCAAGGCCCACATGAAGGATGTAATTATAGCACTGTGTTGCTATGGCATTGGGAAATGGAAAGACAACACAGCTGCTATGGATGCAAGTAGCAAGTGGGAGACACTGATTGGTGCACAGGCCATCACCTGCTCATGAGCAGTACCTACAAAAGGCAAGCTGCTGCCTATACAAAACAGGTCTCAACCCATCTACACAAAGACAGACTATGACTACACAAACCTAACCATTTGCATTGTTCTGAGGAAACTCTGAGCACTATAACAGGTATGTCAATCATGTAAGCTTATAATGGAATGCAGAAGGGGGGGTGCAATGATGTCAAATGGAACATTGAACACTAGGCTGCAAGAAGACTTGCTGGACTCTCATGTTGCTCTCCAGCACCTATGGCCATTCCCGCTTGCCCTGTCTGCATTGACATGGAGCACATCTCTGGCTCCTGAGTCACCCCAGCAAAGGTCAGCTCATGTATGACTACTACTGGAGTATCTGTTGTTCAATACTGGTGTGTCACTGCTAGGCCAGCTACCTGGGATGTTGTAATTATTCATATGTCACCCGTGAATGCTACTCTGATACATATGCTTGTCTTACAACAGCTGTATATAGGGTATGTGCCTACTACACAGCAGGTGCAGATGTGTGTATTGAACTCTATGTGTTATACTGAGCCCATACCTGACACCTGTCCAGAGCTTTGCAGACTGACCGCATGTCTACCTCATATTTGTAGTCAATGCCTCAGACAGTTGTGTATTGTCTGGCACATCACTGGCAACCCATTAAAGACTGAAGTCATAACATATTAGCATACATTTGATTGTTAGATGTCATATCCTTCTGAGTAGACCTGTGAATGCGACACCGTCTTTGCTGGCAACTAATTGTGTTAAAACTAGATTCATAAAGTGACACTATTTACTGACTTTTCCCACCACTGATGTGTGCCTTTGTGCAGAAGTCTTGCTCTAACAGGAGCTAGATGTCTTACCATGAAACCCATATCAATACAAGCATACCTTGTCCTGTAGGATGCCGACATTTGTGGAGTCACTGACACCTGCTTTGTAGCTGTGGAGAGCACACCAACCTTGCCAGGTAACAAGCCATTAGCATACACATGCACACCTCCATGGTGGCCAAACAGTATGACACACTGATGACATCCCGAGTGCAGTTAGTTGACAAAACACCTACTCATATCATAGCTAGCTACAGGCCTCCAACCATGACTATGGACACCCACCACACCTATTGGGACCTGCTGGAATCTGTAAGGATTCAATCATCTACCCTGCTCCTAGGTGACTTCAAA
Organism: Protopterus annectens; assembly: GCF_019279795.1. Taxonomy (NCBI): domain Eukaryota; kingdom Metazoa; phylum Chordata; order Ceratodontiformes; family Protopteridae; genus Protopterus; species Protopterus annectens. The sequence continues at coordinate 53,832,489 of NC_056742.1, forward strand.
TATCCAACCATAGTGTGCATGACCTATGCCACCCAAACAAGAATGCACATAAATTTCTTGGCTTTGTCAATGGCAATGCAGTGGATCAGCTGATCAGCACTCCTATGACAGGTGGAAATATCCTGTACCTGGTCCTAACCAACATGAGTAGCCACTGTAGCACTCCTCCAGTGCCATCCACCTTGGTAATATCTGACCACATAGCCATCACTGTTCAGGTCACTATCCCCCCTGCTCCCCCATTTATAGTGTCAAACAGAATGAACTGCACACAAATGACTATAAATCCCCTTACAGAAGTTAGAAGTAGCTGTACAGCCAATGTCTCATTTGTTGGAACTAGCAGCAGTGTCCGGGCCCACACCACAATACTATGTGGGCACCTACATAGCTGTATGGACTCAGCAATACCTGACAGGACAACATCCTCTCCCTCAATGTAGGGGAAATGCCTGTAGTGGACAGCAGCAATGCACAAATACCATAATATGTGGAAACAATTGCTGGATGGGCCAAGAAGGAAAAAATGTGTCATTGGAAGCAATGTCACCTTGGTCTGCACAAGCAAATAAGGTCACAGGTGATGTACCCTAAGGTTGTCTTTGACTGCAAATTGGACACATCCATCAAGGCCAATCACTAGGCCTTCCACACATGTGTCTGCAATTCCAGAGGCAACACAGAAATCTGCTCTGTAGTGGTGGTCAATAACACCACATACACATATGGCATAGATATAGGCAACTGGCTGCAGACAGATGAAGTGTAAAAATTCACCCCCCTGTCCCACCATTGATACATATGTGCATGTACAGCACCTGCCCTCCCTCATCATCAGAAAGCAGGTCCATAATGCCCTCTCAACGGCAACACAAAGTGGTCTCCATAGGCCCGATACAATCCCTGGCTGTATCCTACAAGAACACAGGCATGGGATCTCAGATCTATTCTGCACTGCAGTCAATCACAGCCTGAGCACCGGTGTCATCTCATCTGCACAGAGGACAGCCAGTGTCATCCCTATACACAAAGGCAGAGCAATCCACTGACCCAGCCAATATTATGCACATCAGCCTAACTAGCCTGCTCTGCAAGGGCATGGAAGTTAATATCAAAGACATTATGAACAGGGACATTGGCAACACCAAAATGCCTGCGCCCACACACCATGGTATTGTCAAAGGGAGATCAGGCCTGATAAACCTGGTCAACCTCTCTAAAGTGGTCAACAAACACAGGGATGAGGGGAAGATGGCGAACAATGCCTACCTTCACCTAGCCCAATCCTCTGACACTAATCCCTAGGCAGACAGGATACATACACCTACACAGCTAGGCACCAACCTGTAGGTTACCAGATGGGTAGCTAAGTGGCCCAATGATAATACCCACTGAGTCAAAGTAGTGGAACCCACCTCTAGTAGTAGATTTATCCACAATGTTGTGCCCCAAGCATTGGTCTGGGGGACTCTACTGTTTGAGATATACATATCTGAGGTACAGGACAAAAGCAGTGGTCTGTGGATGACCAGGTATACAGATGCTTGCAAGACGCCACTGTCTTACATTCCCCTACTGATGTGATCATCTCCCAAGAGGCTCTCACCCAATTACTGGATGGTGCAAGAAGCAATACCGCAAACCGAATACCAGGAGAGGCATCATTCCCCCTGCTGTGGCAGATGTCATCCACACTAAGTATGACAGTAATAATGTACTGAGCATGCAATAAGATGTGAGGCAACTTGTGCACCAAGGTTGGTAGCAACCTGACAGTTTCCCACTGTGTGGGAACCATTGTACTGAAGGCTGTCTACATGACCCACCTCACATGTATGGGTATGTTATAGGTAGGTCAAAGGTATTTGTAAAGTGAGGGCAGACCTCTACAGTATTGAGCAGTACTGTTGTGAAAAATAGAAGCCTATACAGTTGTTAATGGACTTTTCTCCCCCTCCCCCCTCATCTGAATCAGTAATTATTATTCATATACTACTGGCATGTTTTTACAAAACCTAATGTTGGGACATATGTTCCATTATTGCTCATTTAATTAATTGTTTGCATGTTAACATACCTTGTTCAAATACCATTGCTGGCAGGCTGTTGCAGTCATTGTTACTGGCATGCTGTTACAATGCTTACTGTTGTTCCATTCATGCATGTGTTCTGTTTGCTATGCAACTGTTTCAAATCTGTTGTTTTAGGTTAATTGGTACACCCATACATGCTGTTAAAACTAATATTGAAATGTTTTGTTCATGACTAATCAATATATCTTGGAAAACCTCAAAACCATAGCATGTTTCGGAAGGCTGTTCCTAGCAGATCCACCTGTCCCACCCCATCTGGCCATGGCATAGGGGCCCAGAATGTCTGGGACCCACCCTGGAGCTTCATCTTCTGCAGGTGCTGCACCACCTGAGCATGGGCGTGTAGATGAGCCCATCATCTGCCGTCAGTTCCAGGTATGATGCTCAGTGTCATATGCTCTGAGTTGGGTGGCCAGCTGCACCAGATGGAGGGCCACCTGGCACACCTTGACAACCAGGCTGCCCCTCCTGTCCAGCCCTCAGCACAGCCAACATTGGGGGTGTGAAGGTGCAGTGGTGACTGCCTGTGGGTGGGGATGTCAGTCTCACTGTATCCATATGGGGGCTCATGGACGTCTGATTCCCAACCACCCTCCCCATCCAAAGTGTTTACCCCCTCCATGTGTCATACACCACCTCTGTCTGTTGTCCTGTCTGTCCTGTCTGTCTTCCTACCAAACATACCTCCCTAGATGTACCTACAATCCTTCCCCAACATCCCACTCTCACTTTAAAAAAAACAAAAGGGTATCTGTCCCAAAAAAAAAAATCACCCCATACATAGCTGTCCATTTCACACACATGTCCACTGGACACATGCAATCTGGTCCAATTGGCTTGGCAACACATTTCTGTCATCCTCACCCCTCTCACTGGGGGTTGAGTGTCCAAATTCACCTCCAAATTCTGTACAAATGCACAGCTGTTGCTGTATAAGAAATGGACCGTTAGGGACCTTCCCTACACCTGTCCTGCACATCCCTAGCTACCTTTCATATTGTTTTTCCCTCTGTGTGCCCCTTTTTCACCACTTTCCTATCATCCCTTTTTATTTTCTTTTAAAGAAATTGGTGCAGGTGTAAGCGGGAGTAAGCTGGAGTAAGCGGGTTTGCGTGATGCTAAGTGAAGCCAAAATGAATTAGGCATCTCTATGGCTAACCGTATCTTGGCATCACTTAGCATCGTGCAAACCAGCGGAAGCCTGCTTAAAGCCTCTTAAGACTGCTTTAATCACTGTCTCCATCAGTCATTGTTCTGCCTAGCAAAACACAATCAGCACTGCCAAGTCTCAAACCCAGGACTTTGTACACTATTACACTATAGTCAGAGCAATGCACAACTACACCATTTGAGCTGTAGGAATTTCTGATGCTTTTCCAAACATATCATGCAGTAGAGTCATTCAACAGTAAGGGAAAAAGCTCTGTGGAATCACTCAGGTTTTGTGTATATATATATATAAGCTTTTGAGTAGAACTTTTTCTCAATGCATAAAATCAGTAACATAAAATACTTCCTTTTAAAAAACAATTCAACCAATCCACTCACATAATCAATTAACTAGATAAACTAAATTAAAGTGCCCTGTCTCTTAAACATATAATAAATGTAATATATCCATATAAATAGAAATATATGAATATAACTGTAGAGATAATATAAAAAATAAAATAAATAAAGTATAAAAAATAAACAGCAGTTAAAACTCAAATTATTTCATATATTTTTTTTAAAACAGGTTTAATACTAATGTCAGAGTTTAGACCTGGGGGATGGTCTGCTTGAAAGAAATTAATCCATTTATATTCACTTAACTCAGTTTTGTTCACTTGATCACCACCCTTAGGGTTCTGATTAATTACCTGCAAAATTCTGAACTTGAATTTATGTGTGGAATCATTAGTATGTATATGTTTGGCCAGAGCATTAGTTACAATATTTCTCTGAATATCTGATAAATGTGAGCTAATTCTGTTCTTTAATTTTTGATTAGTCTTTCCTATATAAAAGCAACTACCTTGTGTGCAGTTCACAAAATAAACAATATTAGCTGTATTGCATGTTCCTTTCGCTCGGAATTCAAATGGTTTACCACTTAAAGGATGTATAAAGAATTGTTCTGTATTAATATCAATACAGTGCACACAATTAAAACAAGGCACAGTCCCTGCTCTTACCATAGATGTCTTAGCACCCCTTTTCATATTAGCATCTTTATAACATAATAATTGCTTAAGGTTATTTTCACTTTTAAATGTAAAACATGGACTTGCACCTAGCAATTCATGGACTTCTTGGCTAGATTTTAAAATAGTCCAATTTTTCCTTAATTCTCTGTATGGTGTATGTATGTCGATTATATTTCATTACATAATTGATTCTATTATAGTTCATTTTGTAGCTAGTAGATGTATCATTCGATCTAAGAATATATGGTTTGGCCACAGTATCCCTCATAGATGTAACTTCTTCCTAAATTTGTTCAATAACATTTAAATTATAACCTCTACTAACACAATCTTTTCCCATCTCATGCATTTCTTTAACAAACGTTATCATCCTTTGCACTAAGCCTGCTGGCTCTCATGAATTGACTTTTTACTAACCCTTTAAATGTGTGCCTAGGATGCATACTTCTGGAATGAACATACTTTACATAGTTTTTGATATATTGCTGATCAGCATATATGGCCATAGTATCTGAGTCTGTCTGCAGTGACATACATCACAACTCAGGCCCCTGAGTCACCCCAGGAAAGGACGGCTCACATATGACTACTACTGGACTGTCTGTTGAACAATACTGACTGTGACACTGCTAGGCCAGCTAGTAGGATGTTGTAAATATCCATATGTTACTTGTGAATACAACTATGATACACATGTTTGTCTCACAAATCTAAGAGACCTATACAGGGTATATGCATAGTAAACTACTGTCACAGATGTGTCTGTTGAACTGCATGTGATATACTGAGCTCATACCATTCAACTGTCCAGTGTTATGCACACTGACCACATGTGTGCCTCATATTTGTAGTCAATTACTTATAGAGTTGTGTTATGTCTGGCAAATCTTTGTCAAATCTGTGAAGACTGACATTAGAACATAATAGCATACATGTGAGTTGCAGACATCCTCCTGGGTATTTCTGTGAATGCAAAGCCTACTGTGCTATCAAATGAATTAGTGTGTTACAGCAATATTAATAAAGTGTCACTAATTGTGAGCTATTGTCCCCCATTTATGTGTGTCGTCCTCAAGATGTCCTGCTCTAACAGGTTGAGAGGTATGACTGAGCTGCAAGAGTGTAAATATAGTGTGCCATACTGTCATAGAACAGAAATGTATATCAGGTATTACCTGTGTACATGTATGTCTGTGCAGGTATAGCTGGAAGTAGCAAAACAACAGACATGAGATGCAAAACATCACGTAAATAAGCTGTACATGTTGTAAATGTGTGTAATGTTAGTTTCTGTGCATCCAACAGATATAAATGTCTACAGCTACTGGTTGTTGCATTGCCCTGACACAGACATGGGTACTAGGATGAAAATGGAGCGGTGCCCAACTGAGCTATGACCTTGTGTCCATGCCTACTACAAACAGCTATAAAATACCTACATAGCTGTATGGAGTCAGCAATACCTGACTTGTAAAACCTGCCTTCACCAAGGTAGAGTAATCCCCTTTTCTGGACAGCAGCAATACACAAACCACATAATCAGTCACTATATTGGCTGTACAGGGCCAAGTAAGAGCACCACCAACTTGGAAAGAAGTCAACTTGTGTCTGAATAAGCATATAAGGTCAAAGGTGAATTACTGTAAGGGTAACTATGAGAACAAATTGGGCACATCCACCAACGCCAATCACAAAGCCATTTTCACATATGTATTCAATCTCAGAGGCAACAATCCAACCCACCCTGTACTGATGGTTAATCACAACACATACACACACAGCATAGCTATAGACAACCCGCTGCAGATGGGTTAAGGGAAAACGTCACCCTCCTGTCCCACCATCAATATAGGTGGATATGCACAGCACCTGCACCCCTCCCCTTATCAGGGGAGAACAAATCCATAATGCCTAATCAAAGGCAACAAAAGTAAGTCTCCATAGGACCTGATAACATCCCTGTCTGGATCCTACATTAACTCAGGCATATGCTTCCAGCTCCATTATGAACTGTACATGAGCAAAGCCTGAGCACGACTGACATCTCATCTGAAAGGAAGGAGGCCACTGTCATCCCTCTACACAAAGGTGAATGATGAATGGTGGATTATGCAATTTACTGGCCCTCATGGGGGAATATGACACATCAGGACCATGAGTGCAATGCAAGCTCATACTGTGCTGATAGATGATAGGAGTGCAATGTGGTCATAAGTGGTGGCTAAGGCTAGTCAATGTTGATGTGCAGGTTATGTACATAACACTGACTGATGTATGAGGTCATGTGATGTGTTTCCCTGTTTATGTCTTCCAGGTGGAATGCAGTGTGCAAGGCAACCAGCATACACTGCAGCTGAAACTGCGGCCATTACCGATATGTTGATCCATCACCATGGGGTGATGTTCGGCTGTAGCCAACAGAATCTGCTGGAGCAGATCACCCTGTTGGACAAGCTTGTCCACAGAGTAAACAACTTGGGCCACCATGGATGCACATATGATCAGGTCAGGCATCGGGCGACTGACCTTATATGCTATGCCCGGCAAAGGGCTGCTGCCGTGACCAGGGTCCATACCACCACAGGTGGGGGTCCTGCTATGCAGGCCCCACTTATACCAATGGAGGAGCTCCTTGTCAACCTTGGGCAGCCACCACATGCCAGCAAAGTCAACACACACAAGTCGTGGAGGTGGGTGGCACCCAGACAACAGTCGAGGAGCATCCAGGTAAGGCCCCAGTGCACATCAATTGAATACTGTTGCAGTCATACTGTCTTCCGTAAAGTATCTAGATACATATGTCAGGTCAAACTGCATTTGTAGGTGAGGTTTTGTAATGCACATACATGCACATCTATGGTGAAGGACAGCAAATTGTGTAGTATCAGAGCTTGTACTGTACATGTGCAGAAAACTAGCATTCATCTTATACCAATGCCACATGTGAGTCTGCTGACAATACCTCTCTCCACAACTACATAGGCATTTCTGGTCTGGATGTGGGACAGGAGCCTGAAGCCCATGAGTATGATATTGCCCTGTCGTGGCTCACCGATACCACAAGCATGTTAAGGTCATGCATTTTACCATGCACACAACTGTTACTCTTAGCCATATTGTGATATGTGCATGTTCACGTATGGTGGGGTTAACTGCCTTACATCAAAGTGGTCATCACAGGAGCCTATTTGCAGGAGATGTAACATATGTGTAGCACATTTCTCAACCTGTCATTGCAAGAAATCTAGACAAAGACTGACAAAATGGTTGGACAAGGGGCCAAAACTAGGGACATATTTTAAAAGTACTGTTATACGGTGCATATAAAAAGTGTACACACCCCTGTTAAAATGCCAGGTATTTGTGATAAAGAAAAATGAGACCACAATAAAACATTTCACAACTCTTCCCACCTTTAATGTGACCTATAACTTGTACAATTCAATTGAAAAACAAACAAATCTGTTAGTGGAATGATAAGCTAGATGCATAAGTGTGCACAGCTTGAAGCTAATACTCTGTTGAAGCAGCTTTTGATTTAATTACAGCATTATGTCTTCTTGGGTACCCACCTGCCATCAATTGCAGAGACTGTTTGACTAACAACAAATAATGGTCAGGTGTCCTACTAGGCCTTTCCTGATATTTACTCAATTATCTGCTACAACAACAGTAATGGTATGCAGAGAGCTTACAAAGCATCAAAGGAATCTCATTGTTGAAAGGTATTAGCCCAGAGAGGGGTACAAAACCATTTCCACAGCATTGCATATACCATGGAACATGGTGAAGACATCCATCAAAAGGTGGAGAAAATATGGGACGACAGTGGCATTGCAAAGAAGTGGATGTCCCTCCAGATTTGATGAAAAGACAAGAACAAAACTGGTCAAGAGACCTACAGCAACACTAGAGGATTTGCAGGAATCTCTGGCAAGTAATGGTTGCATACTACATGTGACAACAATCTCCATTATTCTCCATATGTCTTGCCTATGGGGTAAGTTTGGAAGATGGAAGCCTTTTCTCACACAGAACAACATCCAGGCCTGGCTAAATTCTGAAAAACAATACAGCAAGTCTCCCAAAACCATGTGGGAAAAAGTGGTATGGTCTAATGAGACCAAGGTTGAACTTTTTGGGCACAATTCCAAAAGGTTTGCTTGGTGTAATAACAACACTGTGCATCACTAAAAGAACACCATTCCCACGGTGAGACATGGTGATGGTAGTGTCCTGCTTTGGGGTTGCTGTTCATAAGCTGGAAATGGGGCTTTAGCCAAGGTGGAGGGGATTATGAACAGTTCCAAATACCAGTCTCTTTTGGCCCAAAATCTTCAGGTGTCTGCTAGATAGCTGCACATGGAGAGAAACTTCACCTTTCCACATGACAATGGCCCAAACCATACATCCAAATCAACAAAAGAATGGCTTCACCAGAAGACATTCAATGTTTTGAAATGGCTCAGCCAGAGCTCACACCTACATCCAATAGAAAATCTGTGAGGTGACCTGAAGAGGGCTGTGCACAAGAGATGCCCTCACAATCTGACAGAGTTTGAGGGCTTTTACAAGGGAGAGTGTGCAAATATTGCCAAGACAAGACATACCATGCTGATAGACTCCTTCGCAAGAGGACTGAATGTTGTAATTAAATCAAAAGGTGCTTTAACAAAGTATTAGTTTAAGGGTGTGCACACTCATGCAACCAGCCTATTGTACATATTTCATTTACTATATGTCATCCCTAACCAATGTGTATGTTCTTCAATTGAATTGCGCAGGTTATAGGTCACATTAAAGGTGGGAGAAGTTATAACATGATTTCTGTGGTCTCATGTTATATATCTAAAATAAAAATGGCATTTTAACAGGGGTGTGTACACTTATTATATCCACTGTGAGCTTAGAAAGTTGTTAGAGTAACCAGATTTGTTTTAACATACATTTACTGCATGTTTTGAAGTCTGCAACTCAAATTATGTCATTAATTAGTGACATCAATCCTCAGATCATCCCAGTAATGTGTCAGACAAGCACAGGATTTATCGGGAACAGGCCAAAAATATGAGCCACACATCTAGACATTCAGCAAAACTCTGTACAGTTGAGAGATATGTTCTGTAGGAGTTGTCACTGTGCTATACAGGTGAACAGGAATAATGTGTACATGGGTGCAGTGTGTGCTAGGTGAAGGCCCATCACCTACTAACACTATTCACATATCCCAGAGGTGTATATTAATAGTAACATTAAGTGGAAAGGGCTGCACTGCATGATGTTGAGGGCCTGTCCAGACTGTGTATTTTGTGGTCTGACTGTGTGTCATCAATGTCTCCAGTTGGCTATTGTGAGATCTGTGTAATGCCTTTGTGCCACCTCACCTGTATGTGTCTGTGTGTGTGTCCGTGTGTGCGCATGCGCGCGCACATGTGTGTGTTTGTGTGTGTGTGTGTGTGTGTGTGTGTGTGTGTGTGTGTGTGTGTGTGTGTGATTGTGTGTGTGTGGGCATGTGTGCATGTGCGTATGTGTGTGTGTGTGTGTGTGTGTGTGTGTGTGTGTGTGTGTGTGTGTGTGTACCAGCAAACCTCATAGTGCAGGTGCAGGTATTAATTTACATATGTTGTCTTCCCCTCACAGGTGGATATGATGGTCGTGGTCCCTCCCACTCAGAATCTGATATCAGTGCCTCTGCAGAGTCTGACACTGATGGTGGTCCTACTGAGGCACAGTTGGGGTTGTCAGGGGCTGAATCTGTGCCATTGGTTGGCATCCCACAGTTGTCCACAATGTCCCTGCACACAGTCACAATGCCCACACATACCCTGTCATCAGCAGCCACAGATAATGGACAGTTGGAGGGTGGTGGCATGGAACAGGCTAGTGTGGTGACTATGGCAAGTGTGAGTGTAGACACTAGCCATAGCCAGAGTGCAGATGAGGTCCCTCACAGGTGGATGGACAGGGGTGCTCTAAGGAGGACCACTGCCCATCAAGCCGCTGTCACAAGTGCCACAGCAGGTGTCACCAGATGCATGTTTTGGCCTGTCATGGATGCACAGGCACATAGTGAATCCAACACCAGACAAATACTCAGGGTCTTGGATGCAACTCTTCCTGCCTTATGTGACAACATACATGACCTTGTTGAGGCCATATGTCAAAATACTGACATCATGAATAGACGGGTTGAGACCATGGCAATCCTCGACTGTGGAATGTCTGTGCTGCAGCATGTGGTGGGAGATGAGTGTCAGCAACATGGACGTAGGTCAGCACCAACATCGGCTTTCAGTCTATGTGATCATGCACCTTCACACTCCCGTAGTGGCAGTACCACCAGCACTACCAAAGGGGGGGTGCTGTCCACACCACAATGGAGCAGGCCATGGGCATGTGGTCCTGGCTGGTCCCATCAGGGACATGGATCCATCAGACAGCAGTCACAATGAGGGAGTAGTACTGCATCTGGCCTTGGGCCTGATGGTGCTAGTGAGACCACTGGCAGGACCAGTTCATGTGTCTGTGGCCAGAGATGGTGACTTGTACACCCTGTCATGTATGGTCTACAGCTGTGCAACATACCCCTGTGTAGGGCAGCCACATGGCGTGACTTTGTGCATGCAAACACATATACATCACCATCACAGCCAGGTCACCTCCAGACACACATACACCACCTCTGCATGGCCCATTCATGGAACACCCCTCCACATACACACACATGATGTCAACCATATGGCCCAGCCTAGGCCTCTGACAAACCCACACAACACCCTGTGCATATGATGATACCTGTGCCACATCCCTGTCATCCATACTACTGATGCAGGGACATGCTAATATGGTTCTGATGCACAGGGTGAATTCAGTACAATTTAGCTATGTAATGCTGTGCATGGTGCTGTCAGCTGACATTTGTAATGGTTACACTTCAGAGTGTGTGTACCTTTTCATCATAATGCATTATTGGTGTTAGTAATGCTGCCTGAATGTAGTCTCACATGCTGTATTCTGTTTGTGTTTATGTATCTGTGTGTCAGCAGGATGTGGCCCTGCAGACTTTAGCAACGAGGGTTATGGCAGAATGGTAACACATCGACTGTGTCATAGCCGAGGTACAGCTGTATATTTACCAGGTCTGTGTAACAGTTATTGCTGTATATTTACCAGGTCTGTGTAACAGTTATTGCATGTGCCACAAACCTTAAAGGTCTATGGTGGTTGACATCAGCAGCTCTTGTAAAGTGGACAATGGTAAGTGTAGTGGATAGACCACACCTCAGATTGGTAAAACACACTGCCCCAGAGGATATTGTGTCGACCAAACCCACAGAGAATACTGTTTCCACACACACACAGCCACACACACACACACACACACACACACACACACACACACACACACACACACACACACACACACACACAGGATCACAGTTGTCAGTGTTGGGTGTGGAATCCCTACCCATCTAGTTAGGGGTACTACAGTATTATGCAGTTATCACAGGTGGCACAAAACTAATAGTGTGATGAATGTTCCAAGGTACCTGTAAAGTAAATAACATCATGTGCCCTTGTGAGGTATGGCAATGGGGGGTCTACTCGGTGAGAAAGAACTCATTATACTGTCACCTGTGAGTCTACACACTCACAAACACTGCTATACACACTAATGCACACACACACACACACACCCACACACATTTTCCAGTACTGACATTAGCAGCCCTGCCTATCATGTTATTCATTCCGTAATGTTACATAGCTGTTGCATGTGGCATGGGGCTTATAGGGCTGAAGACTGTCTACAGATACCACTATGGTAGATGTAAACAGTAGCCTTTGTAAAGTGGACCTTGGGACATGTACTGGGAGTACCATGGACTGAAATTGTAAGCCATGGCCACCCAATGGATGTAGTTCTCACTAAAACACACACACACACACACACACACACACACACACACACACACACACACACACACACACACACACACACACTTGATAGGAGTGAGATTAGCACCCCTACCTATCTAGCCATTGCTACTACAGTGTTATGCATTCATCGCATGTGCCACAAAGATTACAGGGTGAAGAGTGTCCCAAGGTAATTCTAAGGTGAACAACATCACCAGTCCTTGTAAAGTTTGACAATGGGTGATGTACTGGGTGAGAATGGTCCCAAAATACCTTATCCTACAGTTACACACACTTACAAACACAAATACACTCATACACACATTTGCCAGGACTGAGATCAGCAGCCCTGTCTATCTTGTTAGTCAATCAATACTGTTACATAGTTCCTGCATGTGGCATGGGGTTTATTGGGCTGAAGAGTGTCAACAGATACCTCTACAGCTGATCAAGACAGTGGGCCTTGTAAAGTGGACCTTGGGACGTGTACTGGGAATACCACAGCCTAAAAATGTAAAACTCATCCCCCCAATGGATATAATTCTCACTCAAACACATACACAGGATACATTTCTCTCTCACACACAGTTGCCAGGAATGAGATTAGAACCCCTACCTATCTAGTTATTGCAAATACAGTGTTATGCATTTATTGCAGCTGCCAGAGAGTGCATAGGATGAAGCATGTCCCACAGTTCTTCTAAGGTGAACAACATCACCAGCCCTTGTAAAGTATGGCAATGGGCAGTGTACTGGGAGAGTGAGGCCTCAAAATGCTGTATCCTACAAATATACACACTTACATACACACACACACACACACACACACACACACACACACACACACACACACACACTCACACACACACACACACACACACACACACACACACACACACACACACACACACACACATTTGCCAGGACTCAGATTAGAGCTCCTTCCTATGTAGTGGTATCCGGTTACTGCACACACCATGGAGCTTATAGAGTGAAGAGTGTCCTAAGGTACCTATAAAGTGGATAACATCACCAGCCCTTGTAAAGTATGGCAATAGGAGGTGTACTGGGTGAGAAGGGCCTCAAACTCCTTTCACCTACATGTTTACACACTCATAAAGGCTTTTATACACACTAATACACACACACAGACACACACACACACACACACACACACACACACACACACACACACACACACACACACACACACACACACACATACATTTGCCAGTACTGAGATCCATAGATTCATAGGTATGTACTAGGCAAATGGCCATAGAGCCTTTACAAACCTAGCCCATAGGATTACCCTGCCATCGTGCCACCTGATATTACTCACTAGTGTGTCTTTCGAGTATAGCCACTGGAGTGATCCTCAGGGTGAGATTTCTATTTCCCATCCACTCATCCAGATTTCTCTTGCAGAGGGCCAGTGAGGTGTATTCCATAGTTTGGCCAGTCTCTGGGTTATGAACCTATCCCTTCAGCATGTTCTGTTGATGGTGGAAATGGGGTTGAGTTCTCTGGGGTATGTGGTGCAGATGGATTGGGTTTCTTTAGATGTAGCATGCCTAACAGAGCTGGGTCAGACATGGCTTTGTCAGTCAAGCAGAAATTGCCTCTAAGTAGTCAATATGAAACAGAGAATAGTTGGAGTTATTGCAGTCTGTCAAGTGTTTAAGGCCTAGGATCCTCTTTGTGAGATACTTTTGCAGCCTCTCCAGTTGTTGCAAGTGTCTAGTGAGGTACATGCCAAATGGGCCATTGTACTTGATGATTGGCCTAATGAGGGAAGAGTAGAGGGAGACAATAACCTCTTTCTTCCTGGATGTATCACCCTTAGTAATGGGATGTGCCACATAGAAGGGCTTCCTGACCACAGTGGCACTGTGTCAGTCAACAGAGAGGTCACTGTCAACCTGTGTTCCCAGTTCTCTTATCATGACTTCTGTGTTCAGTGGACTACCATCGCTGTGGTGATTCATGGTAACCAAATTGTTACCAAAGGGGATGGTGACACATTTTCTGACATTCAGCTTAAGTCCAGGGTTCTGATAACAATCGTAGGCCTCAGTGAGGCCTTTCTGCAGGATGTCAACATCACTTGGGGAGGTAATAATAACACCCACCTTGCAGTCATCTGCAAACATTGTCAGCCAGAGTTCCTTTTTGTTGGGCTAGACTTTAGAGGCATAGATACCGAACACGAGGGGACCCAGGACCAGACCCTGTGGTACTCCACTCATGACTGGTCAGCAGTCTGACATAGGGTCCGCTGGTTTCACACTGTGGGTTCTATCTGTGAGCCTGTTTGCAACCCACCTAGTGATATAGGGGTTGATGCCTAGCAGTGTGTGTTTGTGTATGATTCCTGAGTGGGGAATGGTATCAAAAGATTAGAAGCCCTTCCTATCTTGTTATTTATCCCATACTGTTACATAGTTATTTCATGTGGCACAGAGCATATAGGGCTGCAAAGTGTCTACAGTTACCTCTACAGTGGACACACAAAAGCACTTTTACATTTTCCAGGACTGAGATTAGAAACCCTACCTAACTAGTTATTTGTACTATAGTGTTATGCAGTTATCGCATGTGCCACAGAGGTTATAGGGCTGAAGGCTGCCCAAAGGTACATCTAAGGGGACTGACATCAGCAGGACTGCTAAAGTAGGGCAACGGAAAGTGTACTTGGTAGGAAAGGACTAAAACACTTATTCCTACACACACACACACACACACACACACACACACACACACACACACACACACACACACACAAACACACACACACACACACGCACACACACCCGGACACCCCCACTTATATATGATGGGACTGTGTTTAGATATATAGGGCAATGGAAAGGGGTAAGCCATCATAATACTTAGACCTACACACACACACACACACACACACACACACACACACACACACACACACACACACATAAACAAAGGTAGGTGATGTGATATTACAACCCCCACCTCAGTACCATCAGCCAATAATTCTCATCTTCATGCTGGCATGTGCCAGTGGTTACAACTGGTATGCAACTGTCTGCAGCAGAACATCACTCTCTGCCATTCAGGGTATCCTTGTGCATGACTCCCTCTGTGTGTGTGTGTCTCCCTGTGTGTCTCACTCTATCACTGTCTGTCCCTCTCGTCCCCATGTCTATGTGAGTGTATGCCTGACATATTGTAATATGTTGCCTATATATATATGTGTATGTATCACATGCAACAGATGCAGTTATGGGCCACCTACAGCTGGCTGTGGGTAATCCTGTCTGATGGGTGTGTGTGTGGCGACAGTTAGGTGTACATAGCTGTGTACATGCAACGACATCTGCAGAATACATATATATATATATATATATATATATATATATATATATATATATATATATATATAGTCTGTTGTGGTTTCAGACATGGGCTTTATTTCTCTAAGCATGCCCAGTATGACCTTCTATAGTAAGTGTGGGAATCCATTCCAGGAATAGTTGTAACTCTAGTCCGGGGTGTTGTGTGCTACAGCCATACCTTGCAACCTGTTTGTGCAAGATATCTGGAGATAGGCTGCCAACATGGGGAAATAATGGCCCAAACATAGGGAGATACTGTAACTATAGCTGTGATTAATGTATGTGTTGCTTAAGTTACAGGGTTTGTTTTAGCAGACATTGTCATACTTATGTAATGTTTGACACTGTAATGTATTGTGTCATTACCTACTGACAAATATCATCAGATCATCACAGTTATTTACCAGAGAAATACGGGATGGATGATGCACAGGCCAATATTATGAGGCAAAGGTTAGACCTTCTTGCACAATCTGGCCAGTTGGGAAGTGTAGCTAGAGCTGATTTACTGATGAAGCTGTGTAAAAGGTCCAGCACCTTGGTGATATACTGGCTGGATATCTCCTGGTTGTGTGGTGTTCTTCTTACCTGAAATGTCATATCCTGGAGTGGACATACTTCTCAACTGTACAGATTCTCACAGATTATTCAGATTCATGCCTCACATATAGATGTGGTTTCCTAGCAAGTTTGTTGCAAATCACTCAGGGTTGCAGTCAGAGAATAATGACTGAACATTAGAGTTTCAGACTTCACATTCTTCATGACATTCATGCTACTGCACACCCCCTCTGTTATTCTGTCACCTTTCTAACATTATGAGAGCATTATTTCAAAATTGTCCCTATAGCTGGGCCTTTATCCCACCATTATGTATGGCTTTGTCCAGATTTCTTGCTCTATGAGGTTGAGAGGTATGCTACTAGCATTTAGTGGCATGGCCTTTCATTTGCATTTTGTTGACTGTGTTATGTTGGTAGTATGGACCCCATGACATTCCCTACAACAGCACTATGGATGAGGCGTGTGCCTTTGCCAGAGGCCTGTAGGCCATGTGAGACTGCTGCAGGCCATTTGTAGCAAGGTAGTACGTTCTGTCACTCATATGTTCCCAGGCTGTCAGGCAGTGGATTCCCCTGGGGTGACAATGGCAAAAGAGTCAGGTGTTACTGACAATCACTTTCTGTTCGTATTGATCCATCACTCTGGGTGATGGCAGGATGCTGCTTACTGCTAGGGACATACCTGCATGGGACACATACTCAGCATGATCTATCATGTCTGTCTTTCTATAGTCTGTGAGTTACTTCTGACATCATTCACACCACCATAGGCCAGGCTAGTGTGATACCTGTACCTGGTGTGGGGTGACTTGGGTGCATGTGTGAAATGGCAGATTATGGTACCTGCCAAACAAGTAATCGTGACTTTCTCCTTATCCTGCCTGGTGTGTGGCACATCTGTGTGTCTCACAGTGGAGTCTTCTATGAGTAATATGTTGTGTGTATGGTAAGGACTTAGTGTTTTCAGGACCGTGGAATGTGGAGTATGTGTGGTCTGTGGTGTGTAGGTTTGGGAAGTTCTCATGTGTTTTTGCCTCTGGGGTGTCCTTAACTTGGGGTTTGATTTGTTGTGGACCTACACTCATGTGGGTGTGTGTTGTGTATTTGCAGGTGATGCTTACTGACTCCATGCACTGCAGGGCACCTATGTTACTGCAAAATGTGCACTGGTGTGCGCATTTTCTATTTGTCTGGATAGTGGTTCCCCTCCCCCTTCTGTGTGTCTCTTTATCCTTCTGTAGTCCGGTCACAGGTTTTGCCCACAGTGGCTGCTATGCATTTGTAATTCTGGTGTGAGCATGGTAAATTCTGTAACATTGCAAACTAGGTTGTGGACTGCACACCTCTGAGCATACCTATTTGGCAGGTTGTCCATCATTGCACCACTACATCTGCTGGGGCCCTCAGACAGTTTGTGTTACTATGGTATTATGCAGCTACATGTTGGCCTAGCTGTCAAACTGTCACTGACTCTAACATCTGGACAGGCCCACATATGACAGTCAGACAAAGGTCCACACATGAGGACAGGGTGTTGATACTGCTCTACTATACATAGACAGTTGTTACTTGCTTGGTTTCTGTTATGGATGTGACATCTGTGTTTCCACTGTCTGCCATTGATGCTTTAACATGACCTTTTCTTGTTTTGCAAATACTTTACAGGTGAATGCAATGTTAGGACAAGCAGAACAGATATACAAGGCATACTTGTGCTCCTTCTGTGACAGCCTGCCATTTCAGCGGTATGGCTGTTAGCCAGTGACATGTTGTCAGTGCTGACACAGTAAGGTGGCAGGCTTTTATGACCTGTCAGTACACTGACCTTAAGGAGCCTGCTGTGCTACTAGGTACCACACCTGTCTACATATGAGAGCCCGACATCTGGACAAAGCCATAAGTAATTAGGTGACAAAGGCCTAAATATAGGGACCATTTTAACTATTGGCCTTACAAACCTAGAAGGGTGATACAATAACAGATTTTGCATTAGCATGCATTTTCTATAGGGTATGAAGTCTGAGAAACTACAATCCATCATGATTTTCTGACATGAGACTTTCATGGTTTGCCAGTGATTTGCCACACAACCACTATTTCATGATAAATATGACACAAATATGGTACAAACCTCTGTATATTCTGAAAAAGGTCTGTACAGTTGCGAGGTTTGGTAGGCACTGTGTAGGTTACTCTGACCTGTGTACTGTTCATATGTGTGGCCCCCTGTCCATGACCTGATCACTTTACTGGCAGTAATGGATATTGATATCTGAACAGTGTGTACAACTCCCACTGTAGGTGTAGCTGACATGCAAAATAGTTGGCACCGTGATTCTTGAAACATGTCCCTGTCTACCACAGTACTGTACCTAGGCCACTAAGACACAATAGCCTGGAGTAAGTGTTGGCCACATCCTGACAGTATTTACCATGCATATACATAGATCATTGACCCCTGCATATTGTGGACATGCAACCAGTTATCCTGTTGATTGGGACAGCCCTGGCAATTTGTGCTCTGCTGCTATTACCCTACACACTTACATGTAACTACATTTCTATGGGAATATGGGTGTGGGGGGCACACCTGTGAACGGTACACATTTGCACATACTGTGCTGATATTGGCTTTACATTTTGGTTCCATTTAGCATAATATTGTGCCCTGTCTTGGAGAATAGAGGCATATCACTAGAGACTACAGGTTAGATTGTAATGGATTGTTTAACTGCAAAATAGAACAGAAAATAAACACAATAAAACAGACGGGATTTACTAGTCTTTAACAGAAAAAACCTGTTCAGAGTAGAGCGTCTGTAAGTGTATAGTGCTCACTCTGCATTCTTCATGCCTAAAGGATTGTCTAACAGCACAATAAAAATGTAAATACAAACAACGGGCTTTACTAGTTTTTAACAGAAAACGCCTGTTCAGAGTAGCGTGTCTGTAAGTGTAGAGTGCACACGCTGCATTCTTCATGCCTAATGATTGTTTAACAGCATAATAAAAAAGAACATACGAACAACGGGCTTTAATAGTTTTTAACAGAAAACGCCTGTTCAGAGTAGCGTGTCTGTAAGTGTAGAGCGCACACGTGGAATCATTAACTAGAAAGCAACATATAGATGTTGTTTAAACTAAAGATAGTTCAATGTAGAAAAGGAAGCTGGACATTGTTTTAAACTAAGACCCCCAGATCAGAGTAGTGTTTCTGCTTGTTAATAGTGCATAAATTGAATCTTATTAGCTAGGATATTAATTAGGGAGATGCTCATTCTTATAATCTGTAGAATGCTGAAGTAGTGTAGCATTTCTGTTTCTTTTTAACCTGTATATGCACTGGTTATTTGCTGGTCTACATCCTACAAAAGCTGTTCCATTTAATAAAGAGATAGCTCTGCTAGAGTGGCGTTCCTGATATGTCGATCTCATAAGCATGGAATTTTAGTGGCATACTTATCAGATACGCAGTATTAGTCCATTGATGTGTTGTATAACACCTGAATTTGTTTCTTAATAAGTCCGTTTATACAAAGACTGCTGCTTTAATTTCCAATGCTGTGTGGCTATATGTTGAACTATTTTAGACTGCTTTATTACATTTCTGTATTCTGACCTCATATATGCTGCATTGCTATGTTTTTATGCTATCTTTTTAATAACTGTATAACTGTGTCAGTACGAAAGTTGTTTTGAACCTACTTAAGTATATTTAACTGGGTAACTAAATTTACCTTGCTTTTTTTCTATAATTATCTGATTGGAATTTGCAGAAAAGTAAGTAGTTTTTACCTGGCCAATGGAATTATAAGTAATTTGTCTGGAACTGTTGTTTTTTTAAGGAAGTGTGGCTAACCTATAGTTTATTTCACCACCCTGTTTTCTTTCTCCCTTTATTGCATCTAGTACTCTAACCTGCCATTCCTTTGCTAGGGTTTGGGAAACTGCCCTATCCAACATTGCTGTCTCTTCCCCAAGCCAAGGAATAGAGCCAAACCCCTCCCTGAGCATCAATCCCTTAAGGAAATAAGGAAGTACGTTCACTACAGCTATAGTGTGTAATGATTTTATATATTTAACATCTCCCGGTTTTAAATTATACTCCCTAGTCAGGCCAGCCAGCAGCCAAAATATTCCCTTCTCCCAACTTCCATACCTTCCCCTCTCACAGCCTCTGATTTTTACTCCTGTTTTTCCCTCCTTTTTACCTTTATACCAGCTAGCCCTACAAGTAGCCATAGTTGCAATACATCCTTTGGCCACTAGGTGGCACCCCCTTCCTAGGCCCATCTCCTTTATCATCCACCCAACTATCTTAACATTCAACTCTCAGGCACACTGATTTCTCCTAAAATTACCTCTCTTGCAGTCCCAAACTATCTTTCTACTTTCTACTGTATATCACTCAACTGCCCTGCATAGTATCTCCCATACACTTACCTGGCAGGCAGAACTCCACTGATTGTTTTTCATAGAGTCAGTCCTTCACTGGCTCTACCCACTTCGCTCTGCGGGCTCAGTCCACTCCCCTACCCTGCCCCCAATTCTCACCCGCCCCCATTACTCCTACATTTATACACCCTGACCACTCCCACATCCATACAACTAAACACATCATAGACCTCTTAAAGGTATACAACCAGACCCCTTAACAAAGTACTTAATCAGCACTCTTCCTCCACAATAACCTGTATATAACACTCCATTATGGCATCTACCTCACCATTGCTTATGTTCCTACTATTATTCTCACTTCTAACTATTCTATCCATACTTTATCTTTTTACACTCTATGAACACCTGAACTGCCAAGGGTTCCAGTACCCTATAAGACAAACCTCCACACCCACACTTGTTGTCTCTCATAGCCATAATAACATACCCAGCACATCAAACTACCTACCAGCTAAATATCATAGACTGACTCACATTAAATGTCATAACTCAAGGGACAGGAAAATCCAGAACCTAATATATAAACTTCTAAAATCTGTACTGAGACTACAAGTTCACTCCTTAATAGATGGTGATATCCACCCAAATCCAGGCCCAAATTCTACTACAACTATAGAGCCTTACATTACAACCCCTGCTAACTCACATTTGCTTGCTAGACCCTCTAATTCACTCCTAATAGCCCATCTTAATATTTGGAGCATTAACAATAAGGTTGCCCAGCTGCATGCTCTCATGGATGTACATTCATTTGACATCCTATGTCTCACTGAAACATGGCTCAAGGCAACAATACTAGACAATGAGGTAATACCACCCAGATATAATATCTTGAGACTAGACAGTAAAGCTAAAAAGGGTGGTGGAGTAGCTATACTATATAAATATGGTTTACAAGTAACTTCCATAGAATCTAATATACCCCTAGCCAGTAATACAGAACTTCTTTCCAAAATTCAGCTTAATAAATGTAAATCTATCTGTATCATTTGTATTTATCTTCCCCCAGGCAATAACACTAACACCCTAGAGAATATCCTTAGTTGGCTCTTCACAAACTATCCACAGGAAGCCATAGTACTTGGTGACTTTAATATAAATTGGAAGAGGTATACCACAGAACAGCCTTCTACCCATATAAACCTTTATGGTTTTACTCAAACCATTACATCCCCCACACGGACTAATAAAGTTAATAACAAGGAAGGCACCCTTGATTGGAACCTCATAAATAGTCACCACCAAAATTACATAGTAGGAAACCTCACCAAAGACATAAGTGACCATCCTCTTACCTTCTTAATTAGAAATAAGAGTGACATTCCAAACCCAGCCACATATAGGACAATACGATCCAACTAAGATTTCAACCCTGATACCTTTCAAAAAGAACTTAAAGCAAGTGATTGGTCTCCCCTAAAACAACTACCATTAGAAGAAGCAGTTATATATTTAAATTCTAAATTCTTAACTATTCTTGACCACCATGCACCAACTCATACAATTTGAACTAGAGTTAAGCCAGACCCGTTGCTTTCTAAAGCAACTAAACAAACAATCCTCCTTAGAAACAAAGTCTGGGCAAACTTGCGTACTACTAAAGACCCTGCAGATCAATTAAAGTTTAGACAGCTAAGAAACAAAACAAAAAAAGCCATACAGTTGGACAAAAGTAATTTTTACTTTCAGCTCCAACAAACCCACCAAAATAAACCTCAGAAATTCTGGTCAGGCATTAATAAACTTCTACACTCAGGTCGATCACTCAGACTCACCCCTTCAGGTTCTGATCACAGTAGTCCCAAGCAAATAGCCAACACCTTCAACACTTTCTTCACAGAGACCATTCAATCACTTGCCAATCAGCTATCCCTTGACACCTCATCTTCCACCACCTCAAACTCTAACACACCTCGATCATTTCACTTTCAACCTGTTCCCACATCCATTATCTGTACCCTAATTCAAAAACTTAAACCTACCACCCTCTCAGCAGATCTACTACCTGTAGAATACCTACAAAAAGCTGCAAAAGCCATAGCTTACCCCATATCCATCCTGATTAATAGAACTATTACTGAAGATAATGTTCCATCAATCTGGGAAATTTCATATATTATTCCCTGCATAAAGGTGGTAACTCCAATGAATTATCAAACAACCTATAGCCATATTATCTCCACTGACAAAACTCATGGAGAAATGCATTCACAAACAGCTGTTAAGCTTCTGATTAGAAAACACCTTACTAGCTAACAGCCAACATGGTTTTAGACCATTTTATAGCACCACCTCTGCTCTTTTTTCCTTCTCTGATCACATTAATAAATATCGGAATAATGAGCTTCTATCCTCCGCCCTCTTTATTGATTTGTCAAAAGCATTCAACATGGTAAACCACCAACTACTCATTAACATACTCAAAAACCTGTCACTAGATACAGTGGCTATACAATGGTTCCAATCCTACCTAAACAGCAGGCAACAGGCTGTATTATGGGAGAATAACTTATCTTCTAACCTTCCAATTTCCCTCGGTGTCCCTCAAGGCTCCATACTAGGACCACTCTTATTTTCTATATTTATAAATGACCTACATGCTGCAATACCTCAAGCTACCTGTATCCAATAGGCAGATGATTCAACATGAATATGCTCAGCCACTTCTCCATCAGGTCTTCAGTCACTAACCCAACATGTGTTTAATACAGTTGAGAAATGGCTTCTACACTAATGTCTTATCTTGAACCCCAAAAAGACAAAACCTCTACAATTTACTCCCACTAGTAGATCCTCCCCACTTAATTTTACTGTTACATCAGGTTATGGTACTATTATCTCTCCGGATCCCACTACAAAACTACTTGGGGTACTAATAGATAACAACCTTACCTTTGATTCCCATATAAACAGTACTATAAAAGTCAACAAGAAACTAGGTTCCCTCTATAGGATCAAACCCTTTCTAACCCCACTAGCCAGGTCCACTACTGCCCATACCCACTTAATCTCTACCCTACTATATGCCTCCCCTATATATACTAAACTATGTAAAAGAAACTTGAACAAGCTGGCTATCTCCTACAATAACATTGCCAGATTTGCAACTGGGTCTTCCTACAGAATGCATCATTGTCACAATCTTAAACAGCTAGGATGATTAGAGCTGCCAAATCTTTTAACATTTAACCAACTAACAGTTGCCCACAAGATCCTGTCTCAACCTACTAACACACCAATACTGACAAATCTTATTACCCCCTATAGCAGCCTAAAGACCTTATGCTAATCTAATAAACAACTTCTGCAAATATGTAAAACTAACACTTTGGCTGGTGACCCTCTGTTCCGTAACACTATTGTCAAAACCTGGAACACCCGCCCCAGTGATCTAACCTCCCTTACCTCAAGCAGCCTATTTAAAAGCAAACTGAAACCATACCTTAAAGCACATTGGTTATGCCCCTGTGCTAACCCTGACTAACTACCTCACTTACCAATGGGTATTACTCATCTTATCTGCATGTGCTAGATACTTTTCTGTTACCTAAAAAGAGTATCATCTGTACAGTTGAAAAATGTTTACTTGTGATTTCACTGCTATGACTAACTATACCATATATGTACTAAATTTGTAAGTAAAATTCCATTGTCAAGTAAAAAACTGTAATGTACCTCAATTTTTTTTGTAAAATTTCTTACTGTAAATAATATTGTAAATGTGGAGCTTTTCTCCTCGGGCCTCTACTGAAAATGGACATGTATCCAGTTGGACTAGCCAGGTCAACAAATGTAAAATAAATTAATAAAATAAAATAAATAAATGGCATGCAATTGAGTTTCAGACGTCTTACCCTTCAGAGCCTTACTGCAACTGCAAGGCCTGCTGTGATATCACTGTGTAAGTCTGAAGGAGGGCATTTCATCATTGACGCCATTTGTGGTCCTTTGTCAGACATTCCTTTATGGTTTTCTATGGTTGACTTGCTGGGTGACTCTGAGAGGTGAGTATGTGATCCCCACATTGACATCCATGCATGTGACCTATGACCCCCCCTTAGTTAGCTCTCCGCATATACTGCAGTGGGATTTGTCACCTTGGATAATACTGTGTAGTGTGGGGAAGCCAGTATTGGGCAGACATTTCCTGGTATCCCACATATCTGTCAGTTGTCTGCTGCCACCCCAGTAGGCCACCCCATTCCCTTGCATGCATGCAACAATACCATAGATATGCTACCGGAACATATTACTCCATTCATTTATTGTTTAGAAGACTGACTTACCTTGTACCTGCAGCAGTTATAGGGACAGTGGGTGAGGGCTAAATCTTTCAGATGCATGTAGTACACTGCCTATACAGGGTAAGCTACAGGTAGTGTGATGTGTGTGGCATCCATTTTACTTTGTGTGTGAGTTGGAGAGAGGTATCAGTCACTGAGTCCCTACAGTATGTATGCTATACATTGCCTCTTTGCCAAAGCCTGGGCATACTGGGCACACCTCCATCTGTCTACAGGAGCAAGCTCAGGGGGTTCCTACCCCGAGTCCTGCTAAGCCTGTGGGGACCTTGGCAATGGTGGGTGTGTGTGTGTGTCCCTTCGCCGTGCTGTTCCTGCTTTAGCTGTTTCTGCAGGATCATACTGTGTAGCATGGCACATACTATGAACATGTGTGTAAATGTGGTTGGAGAGTACTGCAAGGCTCCACCAGCTATGTCAAGGCAGCGGAACCTGAACACACACTCTATAATGATCCTAGTTTGTGCATGTGCCTCATTATAGCATTCCTGAATGGTGTGTGTGCATTTCTGATGAGTGTCATCATCCATGGCTTCAGTGCATAGCCAGCATTCCCCACCAGATTGCCATACGAAATGTCCCCACTGGCAAATGCCTGGTACAGCTGTGACAAATGCCAGATGTGGGAGTCATGATAGCTTCCAGGGCTGCCAGCACACACATTCATGATAATGCCCTGGGCATCTTGGCAGCTGATGGAGGGGAAGCCCTTGCGGTTTATGTAGACCCTACCCTGTTCACTGGGTGGTGCTTTGATATGGATGTGGTGCAGTCTATTGCACCCAGTACCTCTGGGTACTCTGCAACATGGTGGAAGAGACGCATATTGATGGTCCTCTCCTTGTGGGTGTTGGGGAAGTAAATGTGCTCACCAGCATGTGGTAGCATGGCATCCAAGAACTAGCGGAGTACCCTGGATGCAGATGCCTGTGAGACCCCCATGATGTCCCCAGTAGGTCTTTGAAAAGTACCTGTAGCTAGTATTCTTAAGGTTACACATACCTTGGTATCCACTGGTATGGGTTCCCCTCTGTTGGCTCTGGGTCTGAATTGAGGCTGGCACAGCTCAATGATTTGTGGAAGTATGACTCTGTCCACCCTGTAGCACTATATCTCCAGATCATGTAGCCCCTGTATGTTACCCTGGGTCTGAACACTTTTCTCCTCCTCATCAGTCTGGGGCGGTTGTCAGCATTATCCTCCTCAATACCCTCAGCCTCTAGCTCATACTGATAGATCAAAGCAACAGCATCCCTTAACATTTTTTTTGGTTAAAATTCCCCCGCATGTGTACACCAATGGTGCAAGGTTTGGGGGAAAACCAGACTGAAAGTTGTTTGCACAGTTTATACTGTTGTGCTGCAGATGTTGCCTGTATGGTTGGCTGGCTATGGTACATTCCACCTGCTTGCTATTTTATTTGTACTTGATTGCTTTTATTCTGCTATTTTCCTTTTTTCCTTTTTTTCCTTCACATTTCCACCTCTTTTAAGTCCCGAAGTGCGCCACGCAAACCCGGTGCCCAAATGTAAACAGTCCTGATAATTTTTTTTTTTTTTAGACTCGGTGCACGCCATACATACCCATTTAGCTAAGGTAAACAATGAGAAATGGCCCTCCCCTGGACATGAACATGCTCTTCATTTCATGGAATAAGTCAATACAGCCTCAGATAAACACCCTTCCTTAGCTGTGCTTAGCTAAGCTCAAATGTGAGATGTGGAGCTCCAATGTGCTTACACCAAGCATGACACCCCCCATTTTCATGTCAGCTGCTTCTCCTGCTTACACCACTGCCTTATAGCTTCTACATGGTTAGGTGGAGTTTGGCACTTGTCTTCATTTTGTAATTTAGTAGATTTCCCTCATTAGCATACCCTACTGCCTTAGTCCCTAGTTACAGCATTACACCAAAGCCTTTCCCCTTAGCAACCATTGTTCTCTGCTATTGTTTTAATTCTGTATGCCATAGACTATAATGACAAAATGCAGATTTCACTTAAAATTACCTTTTCACATTTCTTTTTTTGGCACAATCCCATTTGCACGCTGCTGCCTTATGCTTAAACGGCCGAGATCGGCCAAAAAGGTAAACTTTGAATTTTAAAATATGGAACACTTTTCCATGCCAATGGCCATATGTTTTGCCATTGGCATGCCGAATGATTATAATACATGCTTTACTTTCAGCTGCCATGCCTCCATTTTGATTTTTGCAGAAATGTATTTAGCTAGTAGCTTTAATACATGTCTGCAAGATACATTATTCTGTCACAGATGCCTGCCTGCTTACTGGATCTCTAAATTACCTCATTTACATAGTTTTCACCAGCAAATGAGGTCATTAGCATAATCCAGTCATGTCCATGGAAGAATAGTGTTAGCTGGCTCGTGTATGTCCCCAGGCTTGTTTACTGGATCGCATGGCAACCATATTCCATGCAGGAGCAGCTACACTATTCCTGCATGGAAGAAATGCTTTATTGAATCCTGGGGATTGTTTAACATCCTATTAAAAATATCTAGTTTCAGTATGGGTTTGATGGGGACTTTGTCATTTAAACCACTGCCACTATCAGCTCTTAATTTAATAATCCAGTGGGTTTCATTTGTTTCTGTCTTATTTTTAACATCTGCATGTCTCCCGTCCAATCTATTTTTTTTCCATAACTAGGAAGTGAAATTTATGTGTGTCCCCTTTGTGAATGACATGTTTAGCTAAGGCATTAGTGATGGTTCTGGTATTAATATTATATATATATATATATATATATATATATATATATATATATATATATATATATATATATATATATATATATATATATATATATATATATATATTTATATGTTCCCTTGTCCTATCATGTAGTCTCCGATCAGTTTTGCCCACATTGAATGAGCCACAGCTTATGCAGTGGGCTAAATAGACCATATTTGTAGTGTCACATGTAGCTGCAAAATTAAATGTAAATGTCCTATTAAAATCTGGATGACAGAACAGTTCTGTTGGATTTATGTATTCACAAAAGTTACACCTATTACAGGGACTAGTGCCCATTCCAAACTCAGTATTTCACTGAGTATTCCTACCCACTGAATAACATAACCTTCTTTTCAGAGATTTCATATTTTTATATGTAAAACTCGGATTTTTACCAACAATGCCTAATATATTTTTATCAGTTGCTAGGATGGGCCAGAACTTCTTATATATATATTAGTGGCTATTCTAGCATTATTTGAGAAATAAACAGGTAATCTCACTATATTGTGCCTATTGTTACCTAGCATTTGAGCTTCCATACCCTCAATTACATCAGAGAAATAGGGATGTGTCTTCTCTGTTCTTTTTTTTCTTGACCACCTGAATAATACGCCTAACTTTGTGTGTGCTATATTCCCAGCTTAAAAAATCTATGCTCCGATTCTTCTACTGTCACAAAAACCTCATCCTTTTTACATAACCTGGAAATTCTCATAGCTTGTCCCTTATTATATTATCAAGTACATGTGGGGGATGCATACTACTTCGGTGTTTTAGATTATTTCAGTGACAAGTTTTCCTATGCACTTTGGTGCTAACATCCCCTGTTCAAGGCTTGGACACACATGCCCAAATAGGATATCAGATCTTTGTTCAGTATTTGCCTTTGTAGTTCAAGAGGAATTGAGAGTGCCCTCCCTGCAAACTACTGCAGAGGTGTTAAAACTGTCACTATACTAAGAGACCCTTGCAGAATCAATTCCTCAGACTCCAAAAGAAAACCCTGAACAAATGCCTGCAATTTAGTTACTTTTCTGGTTGTGGCTGGAAAACTTCTACAGTGGATATAAAAAGTTTGCACACTGCTATTAAAATGCCAGGTTTTTGTGATATAAAAAATGAGACCACTATAAATCATTTCAAAATGTTTCCCAACTTGAATGTGACCTATAACCTGTACAATTCAATTGAAAAACAAACAAATCTGGTAGGGGAAAAAATATAAAAAATAAAAAGCATACAATACGCTGGTTACATAAGTGTGCACAGCCTTAAACTAATACTTTGTTGTGTGTGCACACCTTTAAACTAATAATTTGTAGAAGCACCTTTTGATGTAATTACAGTATTTGGTCATCTTGGGTAGGAGTCTATCACAATGGCACATCTTGACTTGGCAATATTTGCCCACTCTTCCTTGGAAAAGCACTCCAAATCTGTTAGATTGCAAGGGCATCTCTTGTGCACAGCCCTCTTCAGGTTACCCCACAGATTTTCTATTGGATTTAGGTCTGGGCTCTGGCTGGGCCATTACAAAACTTTAATTTTCTTCTGGTGAAACCATTCTTTTGTTGATTTGGGTGTATGCTTGGGGTCATTGTCATGTTGGAAGGTGAAATTCCTCTTCATCTTCAGCTTTCTAGCAGAAACCTGAAGATTTTGGGCCAAAAATGACTCATATTTGGAACTGTTTATAATTCCCTCCACCTTGACTAAAGCCCCAGTTCCAGCTGAAGAAAAGCAATCCCAAAGCATGATACTGCCACCATCATGCTTCACCGTGGGGATAGTGTTCTTTTGGTGATGCAAAGTGTTGTTTTTCCGACAAATATACCTTTTGGAATTGTGGTCAAAAAGTTCAACCTTGGTCTCATCAGACCATAACACATTTTCCCACATGCTTTTGGGAGACATGATGTATTGTTTTGCAAATTTTAGCTGGGCCTGGATGTTTTTCTGTGTAAGAAAAGGCTTCCATCTTGCAATCCTACCCCATAGTCCAGACATATGGAGAATACGGGAGATTGTTGTCACATGTAGTACACAACTAGTACTTGCCAGAAATTCCTGAAGATCCTTCAGTGTTGCTGTAGGTCTCTTGGCATCCTCCCTGACCAGTTTTCATCTTGTCTTTTCATTAATTTTGGAGGGGTGTCCAATTCTTTGCAACGTCACTGTTGTCCCATATTTTCTCCACTTTTTGATGACTGTCTTCACTGTGTTCCATGGTATATCCAATACTGTGGAATTTTTTTTGTACCCTTCTCCTGAATGATACCTTCCAACAATGAGATCCTTTTGATGCTTTGTAAGCTCTCTGCGAACCATGGCTTTTGCTGTAGCAGGCAACTGAGTAAATGTCAGGAAAATCCTACTAGGACAGCTTAACTTTATTTGGGGTTGATCAGAGTCTCTTTAATTGATAGCAGGTGTTTTCCCAAGAAGACTGAATGTTGTAAGTAAATCAAAAAGGTGCTTCAACAAAGTATTAGTTTAAGGGTGTGCACACACAACAAAGTATTAGTTTAAGTGTGTGCACACTTATGCAACCAGCATAGTGTACATTTTTTATTTTTTATATTTTTCCCCTGGCAGATTTGTTTTTTAATTGAATTGTACATGTTACAGCTCACATTAATGGTGGGAAAAGTTTTGAAATTATTTATTGTGGTCTCATTTTTTTATATTATAAAAACCTGGCATTTTAACAGGGGTGTGTAAACTTTTTATATCCACTGTAACTATAGTGTAAAACAAGGTCTGAGACAAACATAAATAAGGATGATTAAAGACAGAAAAGAAGCAGTCCTTTTACAGAAGGCAAAGAAAATAACAGTGACCCTCCCAAATCCCATTATATGTCAATGACATGGGAATTCAAAGTTACTTCCTTATGTCTGGCATGAGTCAAACAAAGTATTATGGGAAAGAGAAAGGCTTGAGGGACTACAAGATCACATTGACAGACCAAGTCTCATTGGTAGCCACGTTGTGGAAAACAGGCTAAAATTACAAATAAAACACTTAGAGTGGTTTTGAGGTGTTAAAATAGGTCTGAAAACAAAGAGAGAGTGAAAAAAACAATTTATTGTAGTTCAAGGGTGGAATTTTTCTTTACGATTTTAAACCTTTTTAGTGAAATTATTTAGAAGTATGGTTGTGATTTAACAAATTATGTTATTAGGGTTATATATAACAACACAGGAGAGCTTGCCACTTAAGTGACAAACAATAACAATTCACTTATGTCTTATTAAGATAAAATATGTATATTTTGCTTTAAATAAGATTAAAGCAGTATACGTTCTTGAATGGGCTAACCACATAAAAGGCATTATTGTCACTTTAAATTGCTGAAAAAACAGTAACTGCTCATGTACAACCTTTAACCTTGATTACATCAGCAATGAGCTGTACTGTTTAGATTGAGCCGTTCATATTTTTGCAAGAGGATTTTTAAGGTAATAGAATGTTTAAGCATGAAGAAACGTAAATAGAAGTTTAAAAAATGTGTTTTAGTTCATATGATCTTGGTGGGAAAAAGCGAAACAAGTAAGTAAACAATTTAAATGCTTCAAAAAGTAGCTAAAGCTCACTTTTGGTTAAATGGCTTTCAGTTTGAGTACATGAGAAGCAACTGAAATTAAATTATATTTCTCACAAATAAAAATACATAAGCAGTGTAAATTACATCTAAGTCACTCCCCCAGATTTAATAAACTCTGTGTAGGAATACTGCAAGCCCTACACGGAGTGAACAGTCTCTGTGTCTGCAGCTCCCCTTCGGCAGCATGCCTTGCATATTCATGAAGGTGCGCTACTGAGAGAGAGTCATGTACATGGTTATGAATCAGTGCTAGGGAGTGTGTTACAGTGCCTGCAGATGTGTAACACACCCCCTGCACTGTCAAAGTGCCAGCACTAAAAGATTAAATTAAAGTGTCCTTGGACACTTGTTCATAATTATTTTTATTTATGTCACACAGGAGGTGTGATACAGTGTCTGTAACGCATCCCCTGTGCTGCCAGAGTGCCATACAGCACATAAATTAAATGTGCAAATGTGAGTTTTCCTTTTATGTTTATTTATTTATTTTTAATTTTTTGTTAAGTTGCAGAGTAGCTGAGCGTGTTTGCATGCTGCAGTACACTGCGCAGCAGTGGTTAAATGTAACAAAAAGCAATATAGAAATATATAGCTGAAATCTTCACAGGTGAGTTAGCTTACTGGTTAGAGTCATAGCTTCATGTGCAGTAGGTGCATGGTGCAAATACCAGGACAGGCCATTCAGCTTTTACATTAGAAAGCATTTCTATTTTTTTTATTGACGTAGTTATTGATATTTGTCAATGAGGTTAATGCAGCTGGTCCAGAATCCCAGTATCAGTGGAGACTTGAGGTAAAAACCTCCAGTTAAACAAGTGTCCAATACAGTTCAGTCACACACCAAGGTAATGCAATTAAAGTACATAGGATGAGGTCATGTAAAGTAAAATACATACACATAATAATAAAGTATCAATAATGAGTAATTAATATCAATATATATTTGTGTTATTATTCAAAACTCTTGTTTGCCCTTAGCTAAATTTTGCTAAGCACTGCTAAGCCAAGCTAAGCAATGCTTAAACAGGACTTGTCTGAGCAATATTTAGCAATGCTTAGCTCCACTTAGCCAGTTTGAACATTGCTAAGCAGTCCAATTCTAAGCAGTCCTCAGATGAGCTTAGTGGATTTGTGCACTGCTAAGCACTTGTAAGCATTTGTCACTTTAAGCACTGCTCAACTAAGCTTAGCGGGTTTGTGCACTACTGAGATTTGCTTAGCATTTTCAAAAATGCTCCAATGGTAGGAAAGGGTGAGAAAATACCCTTATTTAAGCTGCATAGGCAGGAATACAGCCAGAATCTGTTGGAGTTTAATCACTGCAGGAGCTATGGCTGGAGTCAGAGAGGGAGTGGACTTTCTGCTGCAGCGCTTGGGCATGTTGGAGTTCAGGGTCATGGCTGGCTCCCTGTTAAGGACCATGACAACAGACTGCTGCAGGGCCAGTACCAGGTCTCTGAATACAAGTCTGAGGCCTGGGACCATCTGGCACATGATCTTACTGATGCCACTGGAATCCCCCACATTGGTGAGCAGGTGCGTCATCATTATGATGACCTGAAGTGGAGGAAGGAGGTACTCTTGGCCTAGTGAATCCAAGATTCTCAGGATGGGAATACCCCAGGAGTATCTAAATACAAGAACCTTTGCTTTATGAAATTCTAGCATGAATATGTAATACACAGGTATGCATAATGGTGTGTTTTCCTTCCCACCGCTGCAGAGGAGAAGACTCGCAACTTGGAGACCCATGCGGGGCACCTAGTGAGGATCTGCTGAGAGTGTGGTGAGAACAGATATATCTTACAGTATGTAGTAATATTAATAAGAAAGAGTACAGTAGTAACAGCCAGTAGGTATATTCTGTTCTGACTGTACTGCAATAACAGTAATAATGTGTAGGAATGACATGTGTATATGGTATTAATACTAATGATCTGGTAATAAAGTACACTGGCATTCTAAATGTGAAGGGAATAAATTACAGCCATTCATGATCTACAGGAAATACAGTACAACTGCAGTCAGAATTGTGAAGGTAAAAGTGTTAGTATTGTATACTGCAATAACAGCACACTATCAATCCATGCATTATTTAAACTGGAGTACAATAAAGTTTGTTAAATGTATACCAATGATTGTGTCATGTCATTCTCAATACAGCTTTCTTCTGCTGATTGTTGGGTGTATTCTGTTGTGTTGTTGAAGATGTCCAAGTTAACAGGTGTTGCTAAGCAAATACGGGTATAACACCATGATGTGACTGAAGTTTGGCTGCACAAGAACTGTTATGCTAAAGTGTAGATGTGGAACTGTAGTACAAGATAGAATGCAATTTAATAGATGTTATGCACTTACATGTGAACCTTGAATAGTAATGTGTAAGGTATTATAGTGTTTTCCCAGTATACATTAATTTAGTCAATGAAATGATCTCTGAACGTTAGTTTTTCTGAACCAGAATGTCGATTTTTAAAGTGGCGAATGGTCAGAATGTCATACAAAACACCAAATGTGACATTTCTGACTGCTCTACCACCTAAACAAGTGCAACCATGGGTCAAAAAAGGGGGGGGGGGTATTGTGTGTTTCGACTATCTCTGGTTCGGAAATATGAGAACCTGCTGCACTGCTTTCGATATTTGGTACATCGACAAGGTAACGGATGGCTAAATGAATGTATACCTGTTTTCCCATCAGGATTGTTTGCTGTTAACCTTTGCATTTCAGCTATATGCATTCCTGAATGTAGGTATGCTGATGCAGGTAAGTATGACACAGTAGTAGCTGTAGATTGCAAATATAGCATCTGCAAATGTATATGGGTCAGGTAGGCATCCCAGCACCCTGATATGGTCTGCACAGATCACTTATATACCCATCCACTACAGGTTAATTGTCTACACCTGCATTTCAAGTATTAAAACACACTTCACCTACTATTCCTGTCATGAGTGAATCTTATGCATATATGTTCAGCTGTCACTGCAGTCTCCTGTGACACTCTACTGATATTGCCAGGTCAGACATTGTCAGCAGGTAAGCTCTAGACACATATCAGTCAACCAACACACCCCAGTGTCCCAGTCGCTTAGTGTGATAAGCAATACATATGTTATTTTTCCACACACAGACCAGGTTGAATCCAGGGACCGGTAATAAGATTTATTTATAGTGACAGACAAGTAGTACTGACTATGGAAACAGTCACTTACAGAGAACAGATATTCCCCACACAGGACATACAGGTAAAGAAATGTCTGTAGTAGCTGTATGGGGGGTATACTAATGTCTACCATGCCTAGGAATGACAGCAGGATAGGTATCTACTCCATGCACTGTGCACAATACATGTCTCTCAATTGTCATGCTGTCACAGATAGTGATCATTGTTTCCAGTAACCTTGGACACAGATATAAATCCATATGAAGAATCCCAGTAGCACACTCATACAACACCAGTGCAGAGGACACCTTGTTAGTCATATATGTTACCCTGACATGTACAAGCCCCTGTAGTCATGTACTTATAATTCTTACAGCTTGGCCCATACCATGCCATGTTGACAGCTTGAGAGGTATGTATGTCATAGAGAAGCTATAGGGTACATGTAGATGTAAAATAAGGCCAGAACTGTAGAGTATTCTGCAGTACTGTTGTAAAAAGTATACCCTATACAGTTGTTAATGGAATGTTTTTCTCTCCCCCAACCCCTTATTTGCATCACAAATTATTATTCTTATACTACGGGTATGGTTTCATTAACACATATGTTGTTCTCAAAACTGAATGTTGGGCCTTGTGTTGTATTATTGGTTATATATTTCAATAGTTGCATACTAACATACCTTGTTGAAATTCCACCGTTGTTGGATTTTTGCCATACCTGTTAAAGGCATGCTGTTAAAATAATAACTGTTATTCCATTTATACCTGTGTTCCTTATGCTATGTAATTCTATTGTTCTGGGTTAATTGGGACACCCATTCCTGCTGTTATAACTAACTTTGAAATGTTTTGTTCATGACTAACCAATACACCTTGACAAACCTCAACTCCACAGCATGACTG
This sequence comes from Protopterus annectens, assembly GCF_019279795.1. Lineage (NCBI taxonomy): Eukaryota > Metazoa > Chordata > Ceratodontiformes > Protopteridae > Protopterus > Protopterus annectens. The sequence continues at coordinate 53,867,833 of NC_056742.1, forward strand.
GGTAGGCCAGTTCCGGCTGATCCACTTATCCCAGCTCATCTGGCTATGGCACCAGCATGCGTGGGTACCCAACCTGAAGCTGCTCCTTCTGCTGGTGCTGCACCACCCTCAGGTGGGACTGCCTCAGGGGACAGGGCCCATCTCCCCCCTGGGTGCGGGCACGAACAGGAGACTGTCACCCAGAATCAAGTTTCAGGTATGATGCGCAGGGTCATCCAACATTATCTGGATGATAGACTGCACCAGATCAAGGGCAGACTGGCACACCTCAAGGGGCAGGCTGGCCCTAGTGCCCAGCCCCCAGCACATCCACCTTTGGGGCCATGAAGGAGCAGTGGTGACTGCCCATTGGTGGGGTTCTCAGTCCCACTGTTGCCATCTGGGGCATTTGGTCCTCCAATTCCCAACCACCCTCCCCATTCAAGGTGCTTACCCCCTCATGTGTCATACACCACCCTTGTCCAATGTCTTGTCTGTTTGCAAAAGCAACATCTCCTACCCAACTTACCTCCCCAAGCACACCTACAGCTCTTTCCTAACATCCCACTCTCACCTTAAAAAAAGACATCTGTCCCAAATAAAAAAAAAAATTCATCCCATACATAGCTCTCCAATTTGCACCCATGTACACTGCCATGAATCAATTATCCCATCAATTAATTAACAAACTTATGTCACACACACCCCTCCTTGTGGGGTGTGAGGTTCCAAATTCCAAATTGTTCACATCATGCACAGCTGTTGCTGCACAAGAAATTAAGAGCTATGGTCCTTTCCTGCACAAATCCTGCACATCCCTAACTGCTTTTCATATTGCTTTTCCCCCTCCTTGCTCTCATTTCAGCACCTTTTCTATCACCTCTTTTTTATTTTCTTTTTTTCAGAAATAGCATAGGTTTAAGCAGGGGATAAGTGCCGATAAGTGAAGGTAAGTGCCGCTTGGCATCGTAGCATGTCACTCAAACCCACTTAAAGCACCTTATCTGATTCAGACACTGTTCTGTCCAGCAACAAAATAACCAGCCCTGACAAGTCTGGAACCCAAGACCCTCTGCACTATAGTCAAAACAGCACACTACTAGGCCAACTCAGCTCTGGGGATTTGCTGTTTGTTTCTAAATAAATCATGCAGGACAGTGATGTAACATTAGGGAAAAAAGACACCCCTGCCAAGTATTGAACCCAGGACCTTGTGAACTATGGTTAGAGCAACACACCACTAGGCAAAGTCAGCTGTGGGGAGCTACTGTTTCTTTCTAAATATGTCATGCAGTACAGTGATGTAACATTAGGGAAAAATACACTACTGCCAAGTATTGGCCCCAGGACCTTCTGAACTACAGTTCACTGCAATACACCAGTAGGCCAACTCAACTCTGGGGAATTACTGGTGTTGTTACAAAGATATCCCGAGTACCAGTGACACTACTTCTACATATAATGTGATAAATGACAGTGTACTTGCGCCTGTGATGCAGACACTGAACCAGTACACAACCAAAGACATGTTGATGGATTGACAGGAGGCCTACCATATCAGGTACAGCTGACAACTGCACACACTGTTGCAAAATGTCCACAGTCATGCCACCCACATATGGCATGGTTGTCATCAAAGCTATGCTGTGTGCTGATATGGCAAAGCAGTGTAGATTGATTTCAAAAAAGCATGACAGACAGGTCAGTGTCACATGTCATAGCCATCCAAGCATACATGTTCATGCCAATCCTGTGTAACACACTGTATGCATGCACATATGCCGTTCAACTACTCCTCCCATAATAATTACTCCGTAGCTCTATCTGTAACATTCCTAGCATGTCTGACATCTGGACACCAACAGTTCAGACCCATAGTCCAGTCTGTTGCACGACAACTACATACTTGGCAATACAACCTACAAATATCTGAGCCCTGCAATGTCCAGCATACCTGCTTGGTACTTCTACAGTCACTGCCACCCACAGTAGCACGTCAAAGGTCTGGATGGTGGATCACATGACACAAATATTAATACATGTCCTAAACCTCCCCTAACATTGTCTGGATGGCACTACTACTTAACGTATGTACCACATGCCTCACCTGGACTGTAATAGGTACCCTCACCCTGGCCATGCTGTGACACAACAGCTGACACTGCCCCCTCACTGACATATACAGCTTGCTGTCCCCCAATGTCTTCACAATCTCATGTATGACTCCTGGCCAGAATGCAGCAGCTGTGGCCTACCACACATGCAGCTGTATGTTCATCTACCTCCTACAGGCCTACCATACCTCCCAAACACCTAGATCTGGGCATCCACACAACACCCATATATAAAGGGTTGGAAGGATGTTCAGGTGGCAGGGACATGTATCACACTCTCCAACTGCAAACATACACAGATGATACACCAGCATCAACTGCAGCAGCATGCACATTCATATAAAAAGGATGCATGACACTCACATCTGCCTGTCTCCTTATGGAGCCCAACATGCATTGTTGAACAGTAACCTGCCACAGAATCACAAACTCTGTTAACAATGGCCAAACACAGCATGCAACTGTGGACATAACACATCAACCCAGACAATGAACAGTATTTCTACATACTGTCTGGGATGCTGTAGCTCCCACACCTCGATAATGTCCTCCTCACAGGCCAGGAAAATGGCCAAGGCCTACATGAATCCCATAAATATAGGACTGTGTTCCCATAGCATTGGCTAATGGCAATGTAACCCTGCTATTCTGGATGCAATTAGCTAGTGGGAGTCACAGATTGCTGCACTGGCAATCACCTGTTCATGAGCATTACCTACAAAAGACAAGCTGCTGCCTATGGTATACAGGTCTAAAACTTTCTTCATGAAGATGACTGCAGTTCTGTAGTAGACTACAACTAGATTTCCTCTCACAAAGGAGTACAGCAATATACCATGTATGTCATAGAATTAAGCATGTAATGGAATGCAGATGGGGTATGCAGTCATGGGAAATAGGAATTTAATACAGTAGGTCTCAACCACATTTCTTGGACTGATATATTGCTGTTAGTCTGCTGTCCATTGCCTATGGCCATCCCTTTTGGTTCTGTCTGCAGTGACATAGATCACAGCTCTGGCTTCTGACTCACCCCACCAATGGTCAGCTCACATATGACTGCTATTGGATTGTCTGTTGTACAATACTGACAGTACGTACTGATGGATGCAACTGGCATATCACATCATGTACTGTCAGTGAGCTCCTCTCAGTCTGTGAATGTCATACATGCTTAGTTCAAAGATTGTCCAGGTGTCCCTGACAGATCCTGATGTACTCTGGCTAGGTCACTATGTACTCCACAACTGTATCTCATTGCCTGATATGTATGGCTAGCATACCTGCTGACACCCTGCAACATGAAAGCAGGTTATATGCACTAGTAGTGGGGGGACACTGGCTCTGCCTCAGCAGCAGTGCCTACATATTGAGCATACAATGTAAGGGAATGAATACAGTACCAGATATTAATGTACCATACTGTGGTCCCAGGGGTCTGGCATGCCACAGACACATTCCCCAAACTCTGAGTACAACCATCACAGATTGTCCAACCGGTGTCTGGAAATCCACATTTATCTGGCAGGGGGTCTACATCTATCAGGTATGTGTAACATTCCACAAACATCTGGGTACTGCAGATGTCAGACACCTATGAGGAGGACACCCTACACCACATATGCACTGCTCTCAGTTATTTTGTAGCACAGCTGTTGCTGGAATGTCCACATGCACTTGTACTACCACTCACCTATTTGTCAGATGTAGGCTGGATGACATGGTACTGTAACGTTGCCCATAGTGGACACCCAACAGTCGATGGCAGTGATGGGTTTGGACACATAACAACACAGTCTGTCACAGCACTCAGTCCATATCTGATATTCCTGGTACCATATGAGGTTACTAGGATATGGGCCCTGAGCAGCCATATGTCTAGCCCAGATGTTAGCCCATGTGTATGCAAGGCAGCACCCAATGCCCCAGTCCAACAGGGACACAGATGGTATCCCAGGGGTGTATGTGCGGTTAACCATCCAGTTATCCAGGTTACACCTACAAATGTGTAAATAGCTACACTGACTGTTGTGGACAGGGTGCCCTTTCCACCACAGGGTGATTGTGTGGGGCACACATCTAAGCTGCCAACATGCCCAGTTCATGTCACCTGCCAGGTTTTGTGTGTGTGTGTGTGTGTGTGTGTGTGTGTGTGTGTGTGTGTGTGTGTGTGTGTGTGTGTGTTTGTGTGTGTGTTAACAGAGTGGAGGATGAGTTCCACTGGTGCAACAGTTTCATCAGTGTGGAGTCAGTGATTGCCTGGCATGCCACACTGAGGTCACCCCTGAGGAGTATGTATGAAACCAGGTAGAGTGTTGCCCTTATAGCTTATCAGTGTATGGTAGATGTTTGATGCCCTGGTATCCTCTGGTGGTGAACCTCTGTGATGTCCCCAGCTGCTGCACATGCTGTGTGATGTGAATGACATAGAGAGAATTATACACAATAATGAGCCTCATTGAGGGGAATACGGTGATGTTTATACCCCATGTCCCTTGATGACATACCTTTATGTATGACATGGGCCATGTACAAGGTGTACCTTAAGATAGGAGAAACATTATGTTGAAATGTCATGTTGCCAAAGACCAGGGTCCACAACTCCCTCATGACTGTGTGCCTAGGATGTTGTTAGCACTGTGATACTGAACGTAAATGGCAGGTGGCAGGCAGTATAAAACAAAATAGCACTCCTCCAACGAAAAGTCCAACAAGTTTATTACATAAGCGCTTTTTGTCTGACTAATGTACAGACTTTTTCAGATAAAACATTAGTTACAAGTTGTCTGCTTTAATACACAATGCACAAATCATGTGCTCAACATTCTCCAATAGGCAACATATTATGCTATCATTACCCCGCTCCTCACAAAGTGTCACTGTTACAAAGTAACAAGTTCATTCAAGTAATTCATTGCTCTCATAAAAACACATATAACAGTGAAAAATATTACAAAAAGGATTATAGAAAAGATGTATATTGTGTAAAATATTATCTTGTATTTTGAATAAAATGGCATCAAAACTACACATAAGGCAACAATACACATTTCACCCTGGTTGTAATGTTGTACTATCATGTTCCTACTCCAGCTTACATTTAAATTGTAGAAACAGGTACTCCAATGCAATAAAGGTTGTAGAAATAACAAAAGGCAATAATCCAAAGAATAAAATCTGCAGACCAACCATGACAGTTCCAAGGAAAAGTTTAATTTAGTAAAAGATGTAAAAGGATAGCGCTTACATGCCCTTACAAGAGCGCTTCTTTAGACCATCATACAACAGCTTAAAAACACACTTCTTATATATTAAAACAATAATTACTTAAGTGATGTCATAATCATTTGAATATATTACAGGCCTTCAATATATGTTTTAAAGGTACACGTCCATTCAACCCTAGATGTGTATCTGCCTGCATCCTTACTATCCATTTAACTTCACTTTGCTCTACTATATTATCGATGTCTCCTAAACGCTGCCTATATTCCTTCCTTTCTAAAACCCTGAACTTAAAATTATGTGCTTCCCCTTCTTCACCTACATGCTTTGCAAGGGCATTTCTATAATCTCTATTCCTAATGGCTAAAAGATGCTCTCTTATCCTTTCCTTTAACTTTCTTATTGTCTTTCCTATATAAAAGCAAGAGCATGCTTGACAGCATGCTAAATAAACTATACTTGCTGTAAAGCAATCTGCTTTCACTTTAAGTTTAAACTGCTGATTAGTGATAGGATGTATGAATATATTCTCACTGTCTATATATTCACAATATCTACATGAACCACATGATGAGGTACCTCCCAATATGGGATTCTTCACTCTCACTTTTTGTCCATGACATAAAATACGTTCAAGTGAATTTTTATTTTTGAAAACAAAATGAGGGTACGGACCTACAACTTCTGCAATTTTCTCATCTACAAGCAGATCTGGCCAATTTTTCTTAATAATATCACAAAATATTTGTGTATCACTTGTATAATATATCAAAGTCCACTTAACTTGAATGTGGTTGCATTGGCTGATCCCTTCTTGCTATGCCTTGCTTCTTAGAAAAATAAGGCATAGCTGAACTACTCCTCAGTGACTTTACCCCACTGACCATCTTTCAATTTTTTCATGCTTATACCCTCTTTGCTCAAACTCTTTAGTCAATCTATTCAAGTTCTGTTCAAATGCATTAACCTGACTATCAAGTCTTGATATTCTCATTCCTTGACCTTTGAGCACATTTTTAAAAACTCTCGAGGGATGTATGCTGTCCCTGGTCAGTGTTACATTCACCTTACAAGATTTTCTATATAATGTTGTAGCTATATCTCTTTCTGTTGTCTTAAAGATTTCTACATCTAAAAAATGCATGTCAGATTTTGAATACTTACATGCGAACTTCAAGAATGATGTCACTGTATGTAGATATTCTATAAACCTTGGAGGAGTTCTTCTGACCAATGCCATAGAAAGAAGAGATCATCTGCAAATCTTTTAAAAAATACTATAGACTTCCTAAATGCATTATTGTTCAGTATATTATTATTCTCCAACTGAGACATGACTAGATTTGCATAACTGTTAGCGCAGGGTGTGCCCATGGCTACACCCTGCTGCTGCCAGTAATACTCTCCATCAAATAAGAACGCATTGTGTTCCAATATCAGACTAATCAAAGAACATATTAATATAATATTAACTTCATCTAAATCACCATTTTTTATCAAAACCTACTCAGCAGCTTTAAGCCTTCTACATTAGGGATACAGATAAACAAAGATTGCACATCCAGGGTCAAGAAAATCAGTTTATTCACATCTAAACCATTGTCAACACATAGAAATAAATTTTGCAAAAAATTACTTAGTATCCAAAAAAATGGCTTTAGATCCATTCACTAACTGTCTTAATTCTTTTTCAACATATATGGACATTGGCTCTGTCACCCATCCTTTACCAGAGACTATCGGTCTCATTAGTGGCAAGTTCAAATGTTTGTGGATCTTTGGCCTGCCATTCAATACAGGTATGAATGGGAATGGCACCCTTAAGCTTTAGATATAAGCTTAAATCTAGGTTCAGTTGCTGCCATTCTTTTAACAAATCGGGAATGATTGTAGATGAGAAAATTGCAGAAGTTGTAGGTCCATACCCTCATTTTGTTTTCAAAAATAAAAATTCACTTGAACATATATTATGTCATGGACAAAAAGTGAGAGTGAAAAATCCCATATTGGGAGGTACTTCACCATGTGGTTCATGTAGATATTGTGAATATATAGACAGTGAGAATATATTCATACATCCTATCACTAATCAGCAGTTTAAACTTAAAGTGAAAGCAGATTGCTTTACAGCAAGTATAGTTTATTTAACATGCTGTCAAGCATGCTCTTGCTTTTATATAGGAAAGACAATAAGAAAGTTAAAGGAAAGGATAAGACAGCATCTTTTAGCAATTAGGAATAGAGATTATAGAAATGCCCTTGCAAAGCATTTAGGTGAAACAGGGGAGGCACATAATTTTAAGTTCAGGGTTTTAGAAAGGAAGGAATATAGGCAGCATTTAGGAGATATCAATAATATAGTAGAGCAAAGTGAAGTTAAATGGATAGTAAGGATGCAGGCAGATACACATCCAGGGTTGAATGGATATGTACCTTTAAAACCTATATTGAATGCCCGTAATCTATTCAAAGGCTTATGACATCACTTGTTAAGTAATTAGTGTTTTAATATATAAGAAGTGCGTTTTTAAGCTGTTATATGATGGTCTGAAGAAGTGCTTTTGTAAGGGCATGAAAGTGCTAATCTTTTACATCTTTTATTGAATTAAACTTTTACTTGGAGCTGTTGTGGTTGGTCTGTGGATTTTATTCTTTGGATTATTACATTTAAATTGTCTCTATCTTACTAGACTCTTCAGTTTCAGAATGCAAGAAATTGAACATGCCTCGTTTTGACCTGGGTGGCTATAGGCTTTTGCTAAGATTTGCCAATATAGCTCCATTTCATCTAATTTCAATGAACTGGGTCCCCCTCTGATGTCAAACAGGATTTAGTCTAGTACCTGAAAACTAAAGTGGTGTGTACTTTCTTGTTGAACATGTTTGGCCAATGCATTCTCCAATTTGCCTCTTAATATGGCATACTGATGTTCATAAATTAATTCCCGGAATTTACTCTCAGTTTTTTCTATATAGAATACTGGGCAGAGTTTGCATTGAGCCAAGTAAACAACTTTAGAATTTCAATCAAACTTCCTATTGATGCTGTATTTAATGCCTCTAATTTGGAATGAGTTACCTACTTCTACCACTCTACACTGCAAACACATCCCACAGTTATGCATTCCTTTGATTCTTAATTCTTTGTGGAGTGGATGTTCTAATAAACTTTTAAGGTTCTGTCCTCTGCGGAATATAACCTTAGGATTAGAACCTAACTTTTTATGTACTGTAGGGTCACCCATTAACAAGTTCCAATTTTTCTGCATTATATTCAAAATATTATTTGCACCCAGGTTGAAAGTTGTGATGAAACTCATAGAAAAATCTTTTGTTTCTTTACTTGTTTGTAATACCTTGATTGTTGTTGCTGTTCGTGATTTCCTCAAGATGGGTAAAAAATTACCATCCTGACTTTTTGTATTCACCTCAATTATGACGTGTTCAACTAATGTTTCAGGGTAACCTCACCTAGTAAACATATTTTTTAATCTTTCACATTCCAGATTTTAGCCCTGACCCTCTTAATCCCTCTTAACACTGGTGCCTTTTGGACAAAAGTTGGTGAATTATACTTAATAAATAATGACAATAATTAAAAGCTGTATACTTATTTTACTTCAGGAAATGTACATTTATTCATATTCTGTAATTATGTTAATGTTGCAAGTTAATAGTACTAATATTTCAAAAATGTCCCTGATTGTCCCTGATTTTTTCTTGATTTGTCCCTGATTCTGTTGAGATTTGTCTTTGATTGATTAAGAGCTATGATTCTCATATACATGCTAAGGAGACATTGCTCCAGATTTGGCACCTGCCCCTACTTTGTCTCAGACAGCAGTATGTCACCTCTGTTATGGATAGTATTTATTGCAGATGTCCACCAGGCAGGTGTACATATCCTAGCAGAGGATGATGTAGACCTGTTGGGTATCCCTGACTATATGCATCTATACAAATGCACATATAGCAGTTGTGTGTATGTGTGGATATTGTTGACAATTCTTAATGAGGGGTTGGGGACTGTGAGGCTGTGTATACCCCCAGGAGGATGTATTCCATGTTGGAGTTGTACGTATGGCTGACCCTAGCTATATGGGTATTCTGGGAGATGGTGACTGCAAACGTGACCACATGATGGTTGCCTTGCATTGGAGGATGACACTGTAGATATGCTGCAGTGGTCACCTGTGTTCTGTAATGTCTGCTACAATACACCTTCACCTCATGTGAAAGTAGCCCCTGGCCACACCAAGGTGTTTGTACGTCCACTGTTGATGGCTCTCTGGCCATTTGTGTGCTGGAATGGGTATGTATTACAATGTATGTTAGGGTCGTTCAACAGACCCAGGATCAGGGTACAGACCCAACTGTTAATATACTTGATGAGGTCCATATAGGCTGAATGGGCTTCATGGTCACATGTGTTGGCTGGTAGCTAGCTGTGATTAGAATAGGTGTGAGCTGGCAATGGTTTACTGCCCTTGCAGTGTCCCCTGTGCATCTTACTGCCTGTACATCATGGAGGTGTTTATGTGCCTCATATATACAGAAAAGCCTTGTACCATGGCTTTACCGGCTACACTTTGGCATCTGAATGTATGATAGGATGCTTGACCAGGTAGGCTGGGGTGCTCTCTGCAGCTTTGAACCATGATCTGTGTGACTGCACAGATGTCTGCAGTTCCCAGGTTAGGACTGCTTGCAATGAGAGCAAAGTCATGTGTACACCTCTACCATTTAGCAGCGCAGCCTTCAATGTGTGCTGCTTAGACAATTGTATGTTGGTAGTGATAACTGCACCACTTTTAATAATGGAGTCACTATGGTGTTGGTGAGAACCAGTGCCAGATGCATGAAGACCAGTGAAGACAGACAGATGCCATCTCTCACAGAGCATCATGGTCTCTTTACCATATCATCCCAGATGCACAGGTACTGGAACACCTGCAATATCACAGGATAAATGTGCACATGTTAAGTGCAATCATTCCCTGATTGTATTGTGGCATTGGTCTGGGTGACAGCATAATGCAGCATAAGGCTTGGGACACATAACAAGTGTGATCACTCATGTCTCACTGCATATTGTCCAGGGGTGTACATGTCATGTCAGGCACACCAACATGTACTGTGACAGACACATGATAGTACCTGTTGGTGAGAGACAGCACTGCATATGCAATACGGTGGAGTCTGTCACATGACACACAAGTAACTGTGACCATCCACATACACAGCCAGATCAGAGGCACACCAGTGTGTCTCCACTGGAGTGCCCTATGTGCAACATGATTGACATGAGCTAATGCATGCGTGGCTGTGGGATACAGGTGTGTGGCCATGTGTGGTATGTGCTGTGTATGGCTATGGTTTTTATGTGTGGCTCTGCCTCAAAGATCCACTTTGTTTGTGGATGTGTATGTTGAGGACCACTGAAGATGTTTGTGTGTGTTGTGTAGGTATGGGTGGTGTGTGAGGTGTACTGATTGTACTGACAACCTGTTTGGGGACAGGCATGTGGCCTTAACAGGGACAGAGCATGGACTTCAGGTTCCTACTGTCATTGCATTTCTCACACAGTGTGTTCTTTACTGGTATTTGTAGATGGCTGTCCATCTGTGCACATGAAGCAAGTGCTACACAGTGCCAGGACACCCATATCAACCACACTGGCTGGGGAAACTATAGGACATTGTCAGCCATATAGTCCAGAATCTGAGGGAGGAAGGCCAGGGAGACCTGAGATGTGGGCCTACAGATAATGTTTTAACTAATACAGTAGGAGGCTGACACCACAGCAGATTATGTAGACAGGCTATGAACAAGTAGTAATAAGTGCAACAGGTACATGCATTGCAACACCTCATAGCACATGCAAAGTAGCATGAGACATCAGGATCGGGGAGAAACACATGCTGTACTGCCACAATGGTCTCAATACCCACAGACATACTGTGCTGATAGATGGCAGAGTTATGATGTGGGGGTTAGGGGTGGATAATGCTGACAAAAGTGGATGTGCAGGGTCTGTACATAAAGGTGAGCAATGTATGCAGTCCTGTGATGTATTCCCCTGTTCATGTCTGTCAGGTAGGATGTACAGATGTAGTAACTTACCCTTCTCAGAAGCTAAGACCACTGCAATCCTTGATACTCTCTGACTCCATCAGTGGGTGCTGTTGTCAAGGATTCGCACCAACCAGCAACACTGCACTGTGGTCAGATCTGGTAGCAACAGTGAATGATGTGGGCCACCAGGACAGGAGCTACATACAGGTCCAACACCATGTTACTGATCTCATACACCATGCACGGCAAAGGGCAGCAGCTGTGGCCAGAGACCGTGCTGGCACAGGGGGAAGGCCTGCTACACAACCGCCACTGTCAGCTACAGAGGAGCTCCTGCCACACCTGGGTTCAGCCACCAGCTCACAGGAAACAATCAGTACATATGTTGTGAAGGTGAGTGGCACAGATTCCACAGCTGAGGAGCATCCAAGTAAGCTTCCAGTGGTCATCACATTAATACTGTAGCATTTATAGTAGCAGCTCTGCATACCTGTATGCATATGTGAGGTCAATCTGCATTTGTGGGTGAGGATTTGTAATGCACACATGTGCACACATATTGTGAATGTCAGCAATTTGGGTAGTAACACAGCTTGTTCTGTACATATTTGATAAATGCACATACTATCCTGTACCAATGCCACCTGTGTGTGTGTGTGTGTGTGTGTGTGTGTGTGTGTGTGTGTGTGTGCTGACAATACCTCTCCCTCACACATCCATAGGTACTTCTGGTGTGGCTGGGGAACAACAACCTGTAGCCAGTGAGTGTAAAACCATCATGTAATGGCTTACCTATAACCCTAGGTATGTTAAGGACTGCCAGTTTGCCATACACATAACTGTTAAGCGTATCCATGTTGCAATACATGCATGTTAACTTGTGGTGGTGTTCACTGCAGTGCATCATGTTGGTAATTACAGTAGCACATCTGCAGGAGCTGTAACATATCAGCATGTAGTTTTGTATAGGTGTAGCCAGTCTGCTATACAGGGGTGCATTACTATTGTGTACATGGGTGCATTGTGTGTTAGGTGAAGGTCCATCCTGTACTCCAACTTGTCATGTATGTTACAGGTGTATAGTACTAGCACATTAACTGCACATAGCTGAACTGCATGTTGTTCAAGGCCTGTCCAGAGTGTGTCTGTTGTGGTCTGATTGTGTGTTGTGCCAGGCATTAGTCAGAAGGTGTGGTGTGTATAATGCCTTTGTGGCACCTCACCTGTGTGTGTTTGTGTGTGTGTGTGTGTGTGTGTGTGTGTGTGTGTGTGTGTGTGTGTGTGTATTAGCAAACATGAAAGTGCAGGTATTCATGCTGTCATGTTGTCTTCCCCTCACAGGTGACCATGGGGGTTGGAGTGTGTCCCCCTCACAACCTGATGTCATTGTGTCATCAGACTCTGATGATGATGCTGGCCATTGTGAGACACAGATGAGGTTGTTAGGGGCTGAATCTGCCCCATTGGTTGACATCCCACTTCCACCCCAATGTCCCTGCACATGGTCACTATGCCCACACATACCCAGTCCCCAGCAAACACAGATATTGGGCAGTCAGAGGATGGTAGCATCAAACAGGGGAGTATGGGGACTATGGCATCTGTGACTGTAGACACTAGCCATAGCCAGAGATCTGGAGAGGCCCCACACAGGCAGATTGATAGGGGTGCTCAAAGGAGGATTGCTGCTCATCCAGCACTTGCCAGAGGTGTCACTGCACATTTCACCTAATGCATGTTTTGGTCCTTCATGGAGGCACAGGCACATGGTGAACGGTACACCAGGTGGATGCTCAGGGTCATGGATGCCACACTGCCTAGCATGCATGACACCCACCATGGTATTGGTGATGCCTAACATCATTTCACTGATGTAGTGGCTAGACAGTAGGGTGAGACATTGTCAGTCCTAAACCATGCAATGTCTGTGCTTGAGCATGTGGTGGGACTAGGGCATTGGACATGTGGACATAGGTTAGCAACAACATCAGCTGAGAGATCACACCATTGTGCACAGTCACACTCCCATTGTGGCAGTACTACCAGCAGTACCGATGGGAGGGTGATGTCCACACCACAATGTGGCAGGCCATGAGTGCATGGTCCTGGGTGGTCCCATGAGGGACACAGACCCAGCAGACACTGTGGGAGTTAGCATTTATGCCTTCATACGTGTGGGTCATTGTGGGTGGAAGCTACTCACAGGATGTACACATGTCTACATATTGCACACATGTAGGCAACACAGTGTAGGGTTGCCACCTTATCAAATGTGGAATGTGGGACATGTCTTGTAGTATTGTGACACTTGGCAGGACATACCATAACCCATGGCAAGTACAACAGACAGGACTTCCCTTTGTTTTCCAATATGGTTGCTTCTTTGTGTCACATTACCATAGGTTATGCTATTTCTCATACCAGTAAAGTGCTTCTAATGTGAAATAACTGCTTTATGCATGTAGTAGATAACCTTAGAAGATGTTTGCTGTCCTACATTCTGGGGACCTCTGTATTGTTTGTGTCATTGTCACAGGTCACATCTGGCTAAACATGGACTGCAACCTATAGGGTGGGACAGGTGGTGGCCATAACTCTCACTACTGCAGATGTCTTCAGAATGTTCTGATGATTGCCACATATTTTTGTTCCATTTGGCATAACATTGTGGTTTTCTGGAAAAGTACTGTGAAATCATTAAAGACTGATGTTACACAATAATAACAGATATTTTCCTGTCAGACTTCACACCCTTCAGAAAATGCATGCAAATGCACAACCTGTTATGCTACCTACTGTGTATATTTGTCAGAACAATATTTAAAGATTGACCCTAATATTTGGGCTTTGTCCCAATTTTCTGTATGGCTTTTTCCAGATATCTTTCTGTAAGGGATCGAGAGATATATTTGTGGACCTAACACAGGCACACTGCTGCAAGGGAATATACATATGTACAAAGACACCCACTCATGAACCGGCCTTGTTATTAGTGGATCCCCTACCTGGCTTGTTATACATAAGATAGTGCAATATACATAGCGCATGAACCACAGAGCTTATACAGTTTTGCAGTGTCTGCCACTAATATTCAGGTGGTTGACATCTGCAGGAGCTGTAAGGATTGCCACTGGGGTGTTAATAGGCAGTTAAAATGGTATAACAATGTCACACACACACTGTTGTGGGGGGGCATACATTCCAACATTCATGCAGAGACAGTTGCCAGTTTTGGACTTACAACACATATCTATCTAGTTATGTATGGTATAGCTCACCATACATATTGCATGTGCCACAGTGGTATTGTTTGAAATGTGTAACTCTGCAGCTAAGGTGCATGACATCTGTAGGCCATGAATAGGTTGGTGATCGTGGTGTTAATAGGGTGCCACAGGTACACAAAATGGTATAGGCATTGCACACACACAGGCAAGACAGCCATGCTGTTACAGAGGATATGTATACACAGACATACATTCACACAGCTGCCAGAATTCAGATTACAACCCCTACCTATCTAGTTGTATGTAGTATAGTGCTATGTCCTTATTGCATATGCCATGGAGCTTATGTGCCTAAGGCATACCTGTCAATCTGTTAGAACAATACATGTGGACAAAGCCTTCAATAAAGGGGGGTTACAGGTCCCAAGATAGGGATAGTTTTTACATATTGCTCTTACAAACATAGATAACTGATTAGGTGACCATTTTATGCACTAACATTACTTTTGTGAAGGGTATGAAGCCTGACACTCAGATCTCTGTCATTATTGTCTGACTTCAGCTCTTAATGCTTTGCCATGATTGGCATGAAACCATACTTTTATGACACACAGACAAAATATATGAGGCAATCATCTGGACATTCTGAGAAACTGTATACAGTTGAGTGGTATGGCCTGGTGAGCGTGAAACAGTGCATCTAAAGTTGATGACATCAACAGGCCCTGTCAATTAATGCAATGGGGGAGTCAGCAGGGTAGAACAGGCCTCAAAATGGTATAACCAACTCACACCATTGACAGTCTTGAGATTAGAACCTCTACTTATCTAGTTTATTGTATTATAGCACTACATATTTATTGTGTGAACCACAGAGTTTATATGCTTACAAATGTCCAATGCTGTATCTAAGATGGATGACATGAGCAGACCCTGTAAAGCAGGGCACTGGGGGGTTAACATGGTGGAACAGGCCTCAAAATGGTATAACCAACCAACAAACACACAACTACATCCACAGGGGATATGCACACACACACACACACACACACACACACACACACACACACACACACACACACACACACACACACACACAGTTGGCAGTCTTGAGATTCAAACCTACAGCTATCTACTTTATTGTACTATAGTGCTATGTATTTATCGCAAGCAACCCAGAGCTTATATGCCTGCAAAGTGTCCAATGCTATATTTAAGGTGGATGACACAGGTTCATAGGTTCATTGTGTCATAGGTATTTATTAGGTTAACGACCACAAGGGCCTTTTTAAGCCTAGCCATTCATCCCAAATCTCTGACAAGTTCTAAAACCCTTGATAAGTGTAAGCATGGGCCTGGTAGATGAACCATTTACAGGCTACCTGTCTGCGTCAGAGACATAGGTGCCAAACCAGGGATGAATTTCCAGTTTCCTATTCAATCATCCAAGTTGCATTTGAATTGGATTAGGGAGGATCTGCTTCACATGGCTGGGGAGCCTGTAATCTCTGGGATACATACTGATTTCTCCAGCAAGTCCTATTTATATCACAGGCAAGGTTTAAGTCTTAAGAATGGGTAATTCTGGTACTGTTTATTTTGTGGATATGCAGGAGGTCCATCAGTGTGGGGTCTGACAATGCCCTGTATGCTAGGCATAGATCTCCCCCCTGAAATGCCTGTAGGAGACAGAATATCAGACTTGGCCATGTCAAGGTAGGCAGTGTGAATGATTTTGCCCTCATCCATTGCTTTGTTGACCTTCTTAAAGAAGTCTACCAGGTTGAGTAAGCATGATCTGCCCTTTACAAAATCAAACTGGGTTGGGTCCAGTGTCTGGAGGTTTACTATATCTCTATTGATCATCTCCATGATAATTATTTCCATGGCTTTACATATAAGACACACATAGATAGTAATCTAGCCTTTGATGATTATGTGTCTACAGTGGTGAGGAAGTGACATAGGCAGGAAATACACAATGCCACAAGGGAATATACTTACATACACAAACACACACACACACACACACACACACACACACACACACACACACACACACACACACACACACACACACACACACACACACACACATTTGGCATTGTTGGGAATTGAACCACTACCTTTCTAACTGTCTACACTATAGTAGTATGTACTTATCGCATGTGCCACAGGAGGTACACATGTAGAGAGTGGCTGGGAGTGCTGTTGGGGGTGGATGACATCAGTAGCTGCTGACAGGGAGACCACTGTTGTGGAGGACAGTAGTCAAAGGGCCAAAATATGGGTGGACATTACACAGACATAGACCTGTTGGGTGTGTGTAGTCTGCTGTATGTGTAGAACATACAATCACATACACACACACACACACACACACACACACACACACACACACACACACACGGTGACTAATGTGAGGGTACAACCCCTCCCTACCTACTATTACACAGTGGGCCTCACCATAGTATTTGCACATGCCACTGGTTCAAATTGTTGTACATGTGGCTGTTGCAACACATCACTGCATGCCTTTCAGGTTCTCTCTCTGTCTCTCTCTCTCTTTCTGTCTCTCTCTCTCTCTCTCTCCCCCTGTCTCTGCCTTTCTGTAAATTATATATTTGTATATGTTACTATATATCTGTACATATATCACAGTCAGCAAATGCAGATAAATCTTATATGTACCACATATGGATAGATGGGGTAAACATGTCTGATGGGGGTGGGGATAACCAGTTATGGTGTACATAGCTGCCTGTATTCAGAAGGGATATATGTACATCCCAGTTCTGTAGTCAGATGTGTGTTCAGACATGGGCTGACAGAATCTAAGTGTAGGAGCATGCCAAGTATGACCATCAATAGTAAGAGTGGGACTCCAGTCCAGACTTACCTGTACTCTTGTCCAGGATTTTGTGTGCTGCAGCTGATTAGCTTATGAGCCCTGGAAACAGACTAGCACCTCACTGATAGATTGGCTGAGGGATCTCCTGACTCTGTGCTATCCTTATTAACTGAGTCATATCTAGGGTGAATACAGACTGTATTGGTCTGAGCAGCATTTTGCATAATATGTGAAGTACATTTTGCACAGCACTGTGATGTCCTGGTATGTCAATTGCAGATCAGTAGAGATTAAAGTGAGGAACCACTGACATACATTTGTCTACTGACTCCAAACCCTGCAGGGAAGCATGGTACTGCATGACGTGTTATAGTCTGCTCATTCTACATTTGTGTGGCCAGTGGTTCCTCCTTCCCCTTATATGTGGCCTTTTGTCCTGCTCTGCTCCAGCCACAGGATTTGTTCATATTTGCGACTCTTATGTAGTTGCAGTTCTAGTGTGACTAGGGTAGAAGTCATAATATCACATACAGGGTTACTACACACCTCTGACTGTCCCTGTTTAGCAGGTTAGCCAGCACTGTGCCCCATATATCTGCTGTGGTACTCAGACAGCTTGTGTTGCACTGTTCTTCTAAGGCTACATGTTGGCCATACCTGTTACAGGCAGACATCTTGACAGGGCCATATATCACAATCGGATACAGGCCCAGACACGGGGACAATGGCTTAATATTGGTCTTCCAAATGAAGACAGTTGATAGACTGGTTTTGGATTAGCTTGCATTTTTTTATGGGTTTGAAGTTTGCATCTCAACCGTCTGTCATTGATGTTTTCACATCAGCCTGTATTGTTTAGCCAATAGTTTGCCAGACAAATGCAATATTATGACAAACAGAACATATATATGAGGCATATGTGTCGACATTCTGAGAAACCCTGACATTTGTGGGGTATGGATGGTACCCACTGACTTATTGTGATTGCTGACACAGTTATGTGACAGCCTTTGTATCCTGGCGCTACAGTGACTTGTCACAACTGGCTGTTCTAGTAGGCACCATCTAGGTTTTTCAGGGGTGTGTACTGTCCCTCCATTTTCCAGCTTTCCTGCAGTAACATATTGATGTCTGGACAGCCTGTAGAACTCCTACAGTAGGTGTAGCTGACATGCAAAATAGTAGGCACAGCCAGTCTCAAACCATGGGCCCTGTGAACCACAGTAATGTACTTTGCCTAGTGTGCCACAACAGCCACCAGGCAGTGCTGTGTACTTCCTGACACTATTAAACACACACATATCTAGCACATTGACCCCTGCATATTATGGAAATGGAACATGTTAGCAAGTTGATTGGGACAGCCCTGGGAATGCGTGGTCTGCTGCTATTACCTTACAAACATAACTGTTACTGCAGTTCTATGGGAACACGGGTGTGTTGGGGGCAGGGGACCATACCTCTGACCTGTACAGATTTTCACCGAATGTCCAGATGGTTCCCTTTCATTTTGGGTTAATTTTTCATAAAATTGTGGTTGTATGGAAAATTGTTGTCAAATTATTAAAGACTGAAGTTAGAAAGTAATGACAGACATTTGAGTTTCAGACTTCTTACACTTCACAGAATTCATGCTACTGCAACACCTGTTATTCTATCAAATTTCAATGTTTGAAAGAGCAATATTTAAGACATGTCCCTGTTTGTGGGCCTTTGCCCCACATTTCTTTATGGTTTTGTACAGATTTCTTGCTGTAAGAGGTTTAGAGGTATGTATGGGACTCCACCATTGACATCCATGCATCTGTCCTATGGACCTGCTGTTTGCAAGTCCCCCACATAGTGCAGTGGATTTTGCTGGCTTGAGGCCTACTGCATATTTTGGGGCAGCCAGTATTTGGCAGAGAGTTCCTGTTGTCCCACATAGCTGTCTATTGTCTGCTGCTAGCCCACTCCATTCCCTTGCATATATGCAACAATGCCATACATATGCTACCACAGTCTACTACCCCATTAATTTGTTGTTAAGAAGAGTGACTTACCTTGTGCCAGCAGCAGTTGAGAGGACAGTGCTTCAGGGCTGACTCTGTTGGATGCCTGCAGTACACAGCCTATAAATCGTAAGGTATAGGTAATATGATGTGGTTGGCATCCATTTTGCTCTGTGTATGTGAGTTGGAGTGAGGTGTCAACCCTGGGTCCCTAGATTGTCAGTGTATGCGCTATGAGTTGCCTCTTTGCCAAGGCCAGGGCATACTGTGCATGCCTACATCTGCCTACAGGGACAGGCTCAGAGGGTTCCTCCTCCGAGTCACCCTGTGCCTGTGGGGATTTTGGCAATGGTGGGGGACTGTGTGTCCTTTACCTGTAATGTTCTTGCTGCAGCTGTTTCTGCAGGATCATATTGTGTAGCATGGCAGATACTATGAGTATGTGTGCACATGTGGCTGGAGAGTACTGCAGGGCTCCACAAGATATATCAAGGCAGAGGAACCATGACTTGAGCAGCCCAAACAAATGCTCTATGATGTTCCTAGCTTGTGCATGTGCCTTGTTATAGCATTCTTCAGTTGGTTTGTGTGCATTTCTGATGGGTGTCATCATCCATGGTTCTAGTGTGTAACCAGCATCCCCCACTAGATGGCCATATGGGATGTCCACCCGGCAAATGCCTGGTACATCTGTGACACATACCAGATGTGGGAGCTGTGATAACTGCCAGAGCTGCCAGCACACACACTAATGATAATGCCATGGGCATTACACACGACCTGGCAGTTGATGGAGTGAAACCCCTTGCGGTTGACACAGACTCTACCCCCCTCACTGGGGGGTGCTTTGATGTGCACATGAGTGCAGTCTATGACACCCAGTACTTCTGCGTAGTGTGCTGTATGGTGAAAGAGACACATATTGCTGGTCCTCTCTGCTGGTGTTGGGGAAATAAATGTTCTCACTGGCATGTGTTAGCATGACATCCAGGAACTGGTGGAGTACCCTGGATGCAGATGCCTGTGAGATTCCCATGATGTCCCCAGTAGGTCATTGGAAAGTATGTGTAGCTAGTATTCTTAAGGCTAAATATACCTTTGTTTCAACTTGGATGGGTTTCCCTCTGTTGGCTCTGGGTCTGAGGTAGGGGCGGCAGAGCTCGGTGAGTGGCTGTAGTATGTCCCTGTCCATCCTGTAGCACTTTACTATCTCCAGCCCATGTAGCCCCAGAAAGGTTACCCTGGGCTTGAACACTCTTCTCCTCCTCAGTCTGGGCCTATTGTCAGCATCATCACCATCACTGACCTCAGTCTGTAATGCATAGAGATGTAGCAGAGCAGTAAGCAACCTTTATAATTTTGTCTGTTAAAATTCCCAAGTGTGTACTCCAATGGTGCAGAGTATATCAGATTGAAGGGTGTATGCATACTTTATACTGGTGTGCTGCAGATGTAGCCTGTGTGATTGGCTGACTATGAGACAGTCCACCTACCAGTCATATTAATGAGGGGCTTGAATTGGCCAGTGTGAGTGGAACAGGTCAGTCATTTATGCTTGATTGGCTTTCCCAGGCTACACCCCTTTTTTTTTCATTTGTTCCACTGTTCAGCTTCATGGTGCTCTGCACAAACCCACATAGCTAGTGTAAACATTGCTGAGCAGAAAGGGCCCTCCCCTGTACATGGTCATGCTTAGCTTTTCTTTAACTAGCTAAAACATAGACCGAGGTTAGCAGCCTCAGACACACACACCCCTGCTTAGCTGTGCTTAGCTGAGCACAAACAGGCGCTGCTAAGCTCCAATCCACTTTAACATACAGTGACACACCCCCTTTTAGTTTTAGGTATCTGTTTTGCCGACACCAACACAGTTCTAGCCCTACCACAGTTAGTACCTACAGAACACACTGGCCTTTTTTGCTATTCAATAAACCTGGCTCATTTACATACATCTAATTGTGTATACCCTGGATACAGTATTACACCAAGCCCTATCTCCTTAGCTACCACTATAACCTGCCATTGTATGACTCTGTATGCTGGGCACTATAATGCCATTACTTTGCCTACCTTAAGTTTCATATTTTACACATATTTTTCATTAATAGCATGTTTGCGCACTGCTGCTTGCTGCGTGAATGTGGCATATGTATTAAAAAAATAATAATTTTGATATGTTACATTACTTTTTAGTTTCAATGGCCATGTATATGGCCATTTGCATGGCTACTATCACATATGCAAGTTTTTTTTTTGGCTGTTACAGCCCCAGTTTTATATTTTAATTCCAGTATACAGTTACTAACCATGTACATTTTTTCCTGCAGACATTGCACCTACACAGATGCCTTTCTGTTTCCTGGATCACAAAATCACCTTATTTGCATGGTTTTCACCAGCAGATAAGATGATTTGCATTTCGCAGACATCTCCATGTCTGCACGATGTCCGCACACTCGTGCACACCTCCAGCCCTGTTTCCTGGATCGCTCGGCAGCCATTTTCCATGTTTGGGCCACAACACTATTTCTACAAGGAAAATTGCTCCATGTAGGGTTTATTGAATTACCCCCACTGTCTCTTCCCTCAAGATGATAAATTTAACATTAGAAATAAGTTTAACTGTAGACAGAAAATGAAACAAAGAGAAAACAGAAACATTTTTGTAAACATACTAACTGTAAATATTCAACAGTCACTTAAACACTGTCAGACAAGCAATCAAAAATCACACACCTATTCTGCATATTTATAACTGTTCAGAATACTAAAGCTTTTCTTGATTAGGACTAGATTACTAATTTTATCATTTACTTTGCACTTTGGTACTTGCACTCAAGTTTCCAATGGTGTTTTTTGAGTTGTTTTCTAAATGTATGGAAAACAGAGGCATATTTTAGGTGAGAGATGAGGGGTTGTCAAAGTCTGGATGCAAGAATAGAGATGGAATGGTCCATAAAATACAATTTGGTTTGGGGTGTCTGAAGTGAGTGAGTGAGTAATTTGGGAAAGGCTGCTGAAATTGTAGGGGGCAGTTTTATTATGAAAAACCACTGAAGAAAGCCAGAGTCAGATAAAATCCAAAAACAGGAGTTTATTAGCACACTTTCTCTAGTGCCTCAACAGCTAACTGCTTTCCAGGAGTACAAGACAAGACATCTACCCACTATCATTATGTACTATTAAAAGCACAATCAGTTAAACAATTAAACACGTCTCAATTAAAAATGTCATAAAATCAAGACTTTCCATGTGCATTCAGCATTAAGCCCATTCGAACTTAAAGTACAAAACTTCAAAATATAAATACTTTCTTTGTATAGCAATTTAGTTTTGACATTTGAATTATCTACATCACAATCAATTTGTTCCAAAATACTGGCTTTAAGTAAAGAAACATCACTATTACGAGCTAATTGAAAATGCATGCCTACAGGACTAGTAATTCTTTGAGATGTAATATCCCTGATATGCTCCTACAGTCTAAGTCTAAAGGCTCTTTTTGTCTCACCTATATAGAAAAAACTTCAAGGGCATTTAAGAGCATAAATTACCCTAGTAGTAGAATGATTATACTGACTCTTAGGATAAATTTATGTCCATTAATACACTTAAAAGAATCCACTATATAACTGCACACTGAACATTTAGAGCAAACAAAAGTGCCCTTACGTGTTAATTCTTTACATATTCTATCCTCAGGTCTCATACATTTATTGTGAACAAGAATATCCTTAATACTCCTTCTCTTAGAAAAATAGAACACTGGATACCTACACAATAATTTTTTAAATTCCTGAAATTCAAGCAAAAAAGGCCAAAATTGCTTAATAATATCCACTTGTTTATCAGAAAAAATATTATGCAAAGTAACTATAAAAACCTGTCTATAATCAGATTTCCCTGTACTTTTATTATACATAGTTAAATTATTATTATTAATACTTCTTCCATCACAAATAGAATTAGACTTATTGTACCCTGTATAATTCAACTTTTTCAAAGCTTCCTGAATATCAGTTAAGCAATACCTTTGTTTCAAAAACATATTAATTGTAATACACATTTCTTCATACATCTCTACACTATTGTTACACAGTCTGTACACCCTTAATAATTCCCCATAAGGAAGATAATTCAATAAATGGGGTGGGTGACAACTAGTTTTATGTAAAAAATGATCACTATCAATACATTTCCTATGTATTTTGGTTATTTTTTTCATCAACCACCCCTGTCAGAGTCACATCCAGAAAAAAACTATTGACTCACCTGCCTGGAGCCCATCAAATTGAATACCAAAGCTATTATTATCCAAATCTTTAATGAAGGAAGGGACCATGTCTATACCTCCTTTACATAAAAACACTAAATCATCTATGTACCTGTAGTACATAATGACAGGGTTCAT
Organism: Protopterus annectens; assembly: GCF_019279795.1. Taxonomy (NCBI): domain Eukaryota; kingdom Metazoa; phylum Chordata; order Ceratodontiformes; family Protopteridae; genus Protopterus; species Protopterus annectens. Next base: position 53,891,706 of record NC_056742.1, read on the forward strand.
TAAAAAAAACATATGTCTATATAGGTATTCAGTCTCATATCTACCCATGAATAGGTTAGCATACATCGAGGCAAAAGATGCCCCCGTGGCTGTACCCATTTTCTGTCTATAAATGTCGCCACAAAATTCAAAATAATTATTATTTAAACAAAATTCAACCAGTTCTAGTATGTAACTACTAACTGGAATATCACCCAAAAAGAATGACAAAGCTTCCAAGCCATCTTTATGGTATATGGAGGTGTATAAACATTTAACATCTATAGAAATCCAATACATTCCTTCATTCCATATGACATCCTATATTTTCTGTAAGAAATCAAAGGTATCTTTAATGAATGAAGGTAACTTCATCACATAAGAAAGTAGAAATGTATGAAGAAATATCTCTATATGCGTTAAAAATAGTTAGACACTGAAATAATTGGTCTACCAGGTGGTCTATGCATATTTTTTGTCCAGTTTAGGAAGACAATAAAAATATGCAATGGAATTATTTTCATTATAAAGTTTTTTGTTAATGTCTGTTTGACTAAAATATCCTAGTCTATAGCCCTTATGTAGTAAGTCCTGAAAATTCTCTTTTGCACTCATATATTCTGTTAATGTAACTCTAACATAAGTTTCGCTATTATTAAGATGGTCAAAACACATTTGCATATATTGATTATTATTCAGTGCAACTAATTTATTACCCTTGTCCGAGGGCTTAAAAATTAGTTATTTTTGTTATCCCAATTCTTTTAAAACTTTCCACTCATTTTTAGAAAGATTGTAAGAAATAAATTCATTATATGCCTTTTTGTGCTTTGCTTTTAATAGTATATAAGGATAGTGGGTAGATGTCTTGTGTTGTATTCCTGGAAGGCAGTTAGCTGCTGAGACGCTAGAGAGAGTGTGCTAATAAACTCCTGTTTGTGGATTTTATTTGACTCTGGCTTCAGTGTTTTTTTTGAGTTTTATTATGAAGTTTGGATGCAAGAGGTGGGATGGTACCTGGTTGATGTAGTTTGAAAAGAAGACATCTTAGGACTAGCTGAACTCTGTAGGAGACTGGTAAGCCATTTGGTTGTGGAGAGGATGACAGTTGTGTTCCTGAAGTGTGGAGTTGGAAATGAATTGACATATTTTTTTTTCAGTGGACTGCAGAGTTGATAAGTGTTTTTCAAAGGTTGGAGCTATGATTGGGAGCCCATATTCAAGTTGAGACAGGACTCCTTTGCCAATGGCAACTCTACCTGTTCTGGAGAGAAAGGGAGATATTTTCCAGGACCCAAATAAAAGAGAACTGATTTTTTCTGGTGTTTTCAGTGTGGCTTTGGAAGTTAATTTACTGGTCTAGCCATAGGGCTAAGTATTTTAGGGATGTGGTTGCATCTGTTGGGGAACCATTGAGATCTGGGTTGTTGAGATTTTTAGGATTTTTATTTTTGAGCATTTGTGAGGTTCCAAATAGCATGCTTTTTGTTTTGGAGAGGTTTGGGAGTAGCTTAATGTTGTTTAGACAAGAATTAAGGGAGTGGACATTAGACTGAAGCTGTGTTTTAATAGCTGAGGATGAGGAAATGGACAAAAGAATAACCATGTCATCTGCAGAAAGAGTGATAGGCAGGCTAAGGAGATCAGAGGGTAGTTTGTTAATAACAATTGAAAACAACAGTGAGGCAAGTATGGATTCCTGGAGTACTTGTTCAACGATGGCTTTCTAATGTGGAAGAAATTTATTTAAATCTTTGCTTAAGTTGCTTGCTTAAAACGACACTCAGTATTCTAGGTTCCAACAGTGATTGCAATGGGGTTATTATGGAAGATCCAGAGTCCATTTTAAAAGATTATGTATTCTAGAAAATTATTACATGCTTGTTAAATCTCACTTAATATTGTACTCAGCAGAGAATGTTTACATAAAGAAAACACCCAGCATTGAAAAGCTTACCACTATTGTAAATACTCTGCGAATTGAAACAATTGTGGACTAGCATGAGGACAGTTTATATTGTCTGTGTCTGTTGGTAATCAACAATACTGTGTCAGATATTAGAATAAAATGACAAGACTGTATTCTGTGCAGTAGAGACCCAGTGAGACGTTTTGGAGCTTAAGATTTCAGAATGAGAAGGTTGGATAAAATCTTCCTTATACGGTCAGACTTTAATAGCTTTTACCTATTCTTTGAAGTTATACTAATACATGGAAAAATGCATCTGCTGATGATAAATATAAAAGGACACAGTATGATTATGCCCCACAGTGTTCTGGATGGACCATAAGATTTCAAGGAAAGCATAATGTTATTATTTGAACAAAGTTACATTAGCTAGTTTTTTTTCTCCCAGTGTAAATTGTTAGGCAATAAAGAAATGAGTAATGTGGCAGAAGGGTGAGTAATTTAAAATATCCTAGCCATTATTCTAAGAAATGAGTGTGGGAGGGAGGGTTTCTTCTCACCAGAGACTGCTGGTAAATGTTCTGAACTCTTTTTTTGCTACAACTTTGCAACTGAATATCTAATGCAGTTCCTAAATTAAAAATGATTCATTCTGAGCAGCCCTTCTTCAACTCTTAAGAAGGTTGTCATTGAAACATACAGGGATCACTATTTGCTGCCTGACTCAATACAAGACAAAACATTGTTTTAAGCCACCTTCAGTTGATAATAATGTCATTATTTATATTTATGAAGTTTGTGTAAACCTACATAGTTCTTTATTTTGTTACAGATCTCACTACTGGTGTTCTACAAGCAGCTGCGTAGTAATTAAAGGAATCCAATATGGTCAATTCCTCTAACTTTTGTGATATTTGCTCACTTTGATTCCTACTTGCACTGCATATGCAGCACTTTTCAATTTTTCAATGACATTTGACTAGTATAGAGTATTATAGCAAATATGTTCACTATGTGCATTTTGTTATGTACGTGTTCTTCGTACTCCAGAACTTAGACTTTCAACGTAAAATCAAGGACAGATCACTTTCATTTCTCATCTTACAGTCTGGCTGCCTGCCATTGCTTTAAATTAGAAGATACAAAATTGATCTAATTAACGTACACCCTGAACTCTTATGGTACCTGTTGCTGCATAATTCATAGCACAATGAAATTAGTATGGAACTACATGCTAAATGCATGCATTCACTAAAGGAAAAATGTTGCATTTAGGCAAGGAATGAGGTCACCATTAGTTAAAACAGAGATGCTGATGGCAGACAGATAATTGAGATGGCACATTATATGAAACACTAATTGACAGTGATGTAAGCAGCATTTTTGTGTGAATGTCAGACATGCATTCCTGGCAGTATTTCCATTATTTATTTATATAACCTTAATGTCTCAGATAGTCTGACTATATGCTTCATACCATACCTGTTTTCATAAATGACCAGGATGAAACCGTAATGAAGAGAAATCTTTTAATGTGCTGAGTTTACAAATGTTCTATATGTGCAAAAGTCAAAACAACCTCATGCAGTAAAATTAGTCTAGCATAAAGACAAGTGTATGTTCTGAAAAAAAATAATCATGTTGTAAGAGTTGAAGGATTTAAAGACGTGCATACAAACTACCTTGAGAACAAATGCATTGTAATAAAGTGCATCAGAGATTGTATTCTGAATTTTCATACAATTTCCACTTCAAGTTCAGCTCATCTCAAATAGGCTATATAACCAGTCTGTAGCACAAAAAATGCTGGAGTTTAGTATATCTTGTAGAATTACTTCACATGCAATAATGACTAGAATAAGCACGGCAGAGTGTCATAAATCCTTGACTTTGCTGGAACTTACTTGAATGTGGTATGCTCAAATCACACTATAAAAGTAGCACCGCATGAGCTACTGGTATGCAAATGCTAACAAATTCTAATACTCCTCTTTGTGTCAAACATTTGCATTTTATCATGTATTTGTACAAATTGTACATTATACCTTTGATTTCTTCTATAAGGGGATGCTGCAGCTGTGCCATTACAGACTGCCTTTTTTATTTCATAGTTTGGTTCTGACCCTTTGACCTTAGGTTTCCGGTACATAATTATTATTCTAAGTTACATTACATTTTCCAAATGCAGATTATTCTCTGGCAAATGACAGAGGTGGAAGGAGATTTTACAGAAAGCAAATTAAGGACGCGCAATACTATCTAGACTGGAGAAAGCTCTTTAAGAAGTTTGTGGATGAATTGTACAGACTAGTCGGAATGGTGGTAGAACAAAAAAACAAAGGTACATTATCAGGAGAACATACGAGGGTTAGGGAGAGAGCTGAGGAGGGGTAGAATTTTATTTAAAAGGGCAGACTAGGTGGGGAGAATATCTCCTTCTAACAAGCATGCTAAATGAAGTGAAGGGCTGGACACTGAGGTCTGGGAAATCTCCTGCTGTAGTCTAGGGCGTGTGTGTGTGTGTGTGTGTGTGTGTGTGTGTGTGTGTGTGTGTGTGTGTGTGTGTGTGTGTGTTTGTGTGCGTGTGTGTGTGTATGTGTGTGTGCTATTTTCCACTAAGGTAAGGCATTTTCTATTTATAGCAATAACTACATGCAATTATACCCTCTGGCCAGGACACCATTTATACAGCAATTGTTGAATGACCATGCCAGGAGGAACTGTTATTGTTGCTGTTCTGGTACTTGCTCTCTTCCAAAACAAGATGTCTTGTGATGGTAATGCAGACTGTACACAGCCCCAATTGCAGATGTCTGTTAGTGATATCCCAGTACCCTTTTTCTTGCCTGATATGATCTTCTCTGGTCACTATACAATGGCAGTCAAGCAAGGCAAACTGTGTGACTTTGACCACAGAAAGACCAATAACCTTTGGCAAATTATTTCTCCATCTAGTTATCTGGAATCAGGGTGTTAATTGAACCAAAGTTGCAAATATTGAAGATGAGAGGTCCTCACCTGCTACACTTGCTGGTCTGGATAAATAGCTTCCACTTTGTGCCCATGGCAACAGACTGTATCTGTTACCAACATGGGATAAGCGATTATTGGCATGTTTTGTAACTGGTAGTTATTGATGTAGCTGTGTGTTTTAGTAGGAGTACTTTCTTTCATTAGCTCCCAGAAAAATGTCTAATTTCTGCCAATAAAATCAACTCTTTAATCTGATTCAACTGACACAGCTGAGGAAACTATGATCTCAGTGCTATTTCTAAAAATGTGGCAACCATTCTATGTTGTCCTGCACAGAAATGTAATTTAACTTAAAGTGATAATTTCGTTTGGACTGTCATACAGTGCAAAGAAGTATCAGAGTATACCACCCTCTGCACAAAAATGTTTTAAAATGCACTTTTGAAATTATAAAATGGTCACAGTACATGTGACACAAAATCAAGTTACACATGGTTACTGGTTATATGTCACAATGTCTTTTATTTCATATTTCTCCACTGGAGCTACCTGATGTTTCCACTACCTTTACCAAGTTGGGTCATACATGTTTTCAGAAACAACAGCCAGGAATCTTCCAGCTAGGCAAGAGTCATACAATCCATTTGTTTTTCCTCACAGTGCCCAGTCAGTGCATTCAATTCTATCCTGTAGACCTTTGGGGGGTAAGAAGTGATCCTACTTTCAGGTCTGGTGGAGCAACCTACCCCATCTGCATGGTGCTCTCTCCTCTCTGCAGTGGCTGTCTTGAGCTTCATTTATTGTTGCCTGATGTGGCAAGTCTGCCTCCACTGACTGACTTCCTCAGCTAATACACATGCACAATGTTGGTATGTGCTCAGTAGGCCTATAATCTATAGGGGTAATGCACGCAGTACTCCTCCATCATACAAGTGCTTGGCAGGCCTATGATCTGCAGCAGCAACACATATAGTACTCCCCCTGTCATACAAGTGCTCTGTAGGCCTAAGATCTGCAGGTGTAACACACACAGTACTCTGTCTGTTATACAAATGCTCAGTATGTCTATGAGCTGCAGGTGTAACACACACAGTACTCCCCCTGTCATACAAGTGCTCAGTAGGCCTATGATCTGCAGGGGTAGCACACATAGTACTCCCCCTTTCATACAAGTGCTCTGTAGGCCTAAGAGCAGCAGGTGTAATACACACAGTACTCTGTCTGTCATACACATGCTCAGTAGGTCTATGAGCTGCAGGTGTAACATGCAGCACTTCCCCTGTCACACAAGTGCTCAGTTAGCCTATTAGCTGCAGGTGTAACACACACAGTGCTCCATCTGTCACACAAGTGCTCAGTAGTCCTATGATCTACAGGTGTAACACACACACACACACACACACACACACACACACACACACACACACACACACACACACACACACACACACACACACACAGTGCTTCCCCTGTCATACAAGTGCTCAGTTAGCCTATGAGCTGCAGGTGTAGCACACACAGTGCTCCCTGTGTCACCAAAGTGCTGAGTTTGCCTATGGTCTGCAGATGTAACACATACTGTGCTCTATCTGTCACACAAATAATTGGTAGGCCTATGAACTCCAGGTGTACTGCACACAGTACTCTCTCTCTCTGTCACACGAGTGCTTAGTAGGCCTATGATCTTACAGTTTAGCACATGTACTGCTTGGTCTAAGTGTCACACAAGTGTTCAGTAAGCCTATGATCTACAAGTGTAACACACGCATAGTACTCCCTCTAAGTGTCACACAATCGCTCAGCAGGACTGTGATCAGCAAGTGTAACACACATACACACACACACAAACACACACACACACGCACACACACACACACACACACACACACACACACACACACACACACACACACACACACACACACAAACAGTGCTTCCTTTATGTGTGACACAAGTGCTACAAAGCTGGGAGTCACATTACTTGTTTTTGTGTCCCTTTGTCAGATTGCATGAAAAGTCAATAGCAACAAGTTAAAGTAATCAATATCAGTGATAAACATCAATTAATAGGTATCAACATAGTTTAGCAGCGGTAAAATCCTCATGTCTAAGGGTACTGCAGGATTTACTTAAGTAATATTTACCCATTTGGGACTTACTATCACAAACAAACCTCTTAACAAGTGAATTCATTTTACATTACTTATAAAATTTGCCATCACCTGCATTGTGTTTTTATACCATTGCATAACATGTATGCAACTGCCAGTAGGCAGTTATTAGTGTCATGTCTTTGGACAGCTGGTACATAACTATTGTTTTTTGCCTTTGTGTCTGAACTGGATTCAGATATCATAATGTGTGTGCCAGAATTCTGTTCAAGAATTAAAAAGCAGTCTACTTCATAATGCAGCTTATTATATATCTTATATACTCTTACTGATAATGACATTCTAGATTCTAGAGTTGTAAGGGTGATTTACCTGTAAGTCGCATTGTCTGCCAGGTGGAGTCAAGAGGTCCTAAGACTTGGCTTCTTGAAAGCAAATGGCATGGACCCCTTGTCAGTGTCGTCAGTGGCTAGAAGGACAGCAAATCCTGTGATGGAGCCATCTATCACAACTGTATGATCCAGGGTACAACCAAGGGGTTGTGTTAACAGTTATAATGTTTACCTCACAGACACAAGGTACTGGGCTGTTTCACATGATTAGAAGGGACATCAGCTAAGGTTTAATAGGACCACAATGACCACAAGCCTAGTATTTAGCTTTAATTAAAGTTTATAAAGGAAGTGGGTGCTCATAATGCCTCGAATGTCCAAAGTGAGACCGTTTTTATAGAGACATGAGATTTTTCAGATCATGACATACCCACAGCCACTGATATCAACAGAACTATACTTTTGCCAAAACTGAAAGCTTATTCTTGTAGCATTTGAGTTGCTTATTCTTCTGTGATGGATGACTGGCCGGATGGTTTTATTAGGTATGGATCTGTTTATGGTTTGTACTTTACTGCAAGCATTGTTTCATGGTTTGGGTATTATTGATGGAAATATGAACCTGCCTTGTCAGGAACACTGGAAGTCTCCTTTATTTGGTTGTTGGTGAACCAAATTGTGTCAGTTTGGAGAGACCATTTTTTTCAGGGCTTGTGAATGAATGGTGGGCAATGTACTATTTGGATTCCCCCATTATTTCAGTAGGTGGACTTTCGGGTGTGGGTCTTTAATTTAGAGTGGTTTTCTGAATGTCTGTCTGTCTACAGGTTTTATATAATATAAGAATGGGGGTGTGTTATATTGCATGCTGTTATATTGTGGGAGGTTGCTATTGTGGGGAGACGGTGTGTGTGGGTTATTCAGTTATTTTGGTATAGACGGCAGTTGTAAGTTTGGCTGTTGAGTTATAATTTTCAGCCAACCTATCCTTGAGGCTTATTTCTGAAGATGTTATGATTTTGTCTGTTAACAGCATGATTAAAGCATTGAAGACTAATGGCTCTTGTTGCTAAGAAGAACTGTATTGTGTGAAAGCTGTAAACATTCCAGGACTCCAAGGCAGCATGCCATCCTTTCTTACAGAGGATTTCTTATTCAGGTTACATATGCATTGAATCATGCACGTCAAGTGTTCACATTCTAGAACTCCACAGCAGCAGCAGCAGCAGCAGGACATCCAGGCTCACAAGGGAAAATTGGCACCTTTCTGGAATTCATGATGTTCAGCAGTTTTTAAATGGTTTGTGCATTATTTTTTTTTTTTTTTTTTTGTTATTGGGATAACTTTCTGTATCTTGTAGGTTCCACCCTGGTGCAGACTTTTCAGGACAGATGGCTTTGACTATTGCAAGAATTGCATTGTTTGCTTTCTGACTTGGAGGCTGCACAGACGTCCATTCCTTGCAACAAGGCCAGAAGAAAAAATAAAAGAGATACCTCAGGCATAAAGGTCAATCATCCACCTCTGACAGAAGTACCATTAGAAATGGAAGGTAATGACTTGAGGGGCACCGGTAGCAGGGTTTAGTGACAGAGGCCAGTCACCTCAGGAGCACTTTGTAGAGATTATCAGTTCATTGCCAGAAGAGGGGATGGTTAGATTGTTTGACCTAACCTTAGAAAGGAATTTTCATGTCACATGAGTTTTCTCTCCTTGGGAGGTAGGAGGGGCAGATTTGGGGCAGGATGCACCGCCACCATTACTCTTCATACAGAGACGGTCTGAGACTGTCAGTACTTTGAAGGATGATGTCCTGCCTTATCCAGAATATTGTTTCACTCAGTTCTTGTCTCTCATGGCTACATTGAAGCTTTCAGTTTCCAACTACCCTGGGTCCCGCATTAAGGCACATATCCCTGCCAGTGTTAAAGAAATTATCCTCAAAGGGGAATTTGTGGAGATAATTGAGCTAGTGGATACTAAGGGAATAAGGCACAGTTTGGACACTAACAATTCTTCTACCAAAGACTTGATGGCAGCCTTGACAGACATTGGGAAAAAGGCCTCAGCCAGAGCAGTGGTTAAAAACTTGGATGCTTGCTTTCATGAAGTTCATTGGAGTGGTTATAGAGAAGGATCCTAGCCAGGCTCTGCCCTTGTTAGCATATTTTTGGCCACCATGGAAATGCACCACATCAAAGGGGGTTCAGACTGGGCAAATTATGATCAGCGGTTCAGGAAACTAATAGCCATAGACAAGTCCCTCAGGTGGGAATTAAGATATCCCAGCATTTGGTTAAGTACCATGTTAGATAAGCTGGCCATCCACGAGATGTACGGTGAGAGTAAACATTATGGGGAAACAAAGGTCTGCTGGGCTTTTTACCATGGGAAGTGCTTTTGGTCAGCTTTCAAGTTTGCCTACTTGTGTTCTGGCTATGCAAAAGGTCACCCTGTCACCAGGTGCTGGGGGATAGTAGGTAGGATCAGGCTTGGTATTTCCTCAACTCACATAGAGGGAGGGCTTAGGTGAATACGGGATAACTCTCCTAGAGGAAAGCAGCTTTTTCATGAACACAGAGTCATCTATGGCAGGGTTTTGATTGATCCACATCAGTCCCACCCCCCAATCTGACTAGATAATTGACCCATCTGTTGAATGACTATCCTAACCAAGAGGCAGCTACTGTCCTTCTTGAAGATTTCCACAAAGGTTTCAAGATTGTTTCCTTGGCACCTTTCAATTCCAAGTTAGTTAGAAATCTTTCATTCATTAAGGGGCATGAAGAAATTGCAGCTAAGTTAATTGAGAAAGAGTGAGCAGCCAGCAGATGAATTGGCCCCTTTTACACACCTCCCTTGCCTGCTTTTAAAATTTCTCCCATTGGTCTTATTCCTAAGAAACAGGATATTGGATTCAGACTGATTCATCACCTCTTGCACACTGCAGGAACATCAGTCAATTATTTCATTAACAAAGATCAGGCTAAGTTACGTTACACTTTCCTGGATCAGGTGGCAGAGGTCATTTTAGGTTATTCTAACCCTTGGCTTTGCAAGTTAGACATTCAGTTGGCATTCCATCTTCTTCCCATAAGACAGTAAGAGTGGTCTTATTTGTGATTTCAGTTCCAGAAGAAATTATTTTTCAACACTGTCATGCCCATGGGGTGCGCAGTGGCTTTCAATACATTTGAACTGTTCAACCTAGCTTTGTATTGGTGTTGGCAACAGTGGGCACATCTTCAATCAGCGGTCCACTACCTGAATGATTTTTTTATAGTTGTTGAGGGGCAGGAAGGGACATTCCTGGGCATGTTGGCCTTCCAAGACCTCTGCATTAATTTAGGAGTACTTTTGGTCAAAGACAAGTCAGAAGGGCAAGGTCAGGCCTTGACTTTTTTGGGACTATAAGCTGATACCATTGATAACTCTCTTAAACTTCCACTGAATAAATTGCAGCAAGTCTGGCAACTGCTTTGGAAATTTGTGGTGGTCAACAAAGCTTGCACTGGATAATTTATACAGCTTTTCAGGCCATGGAATTTTGTCTGCAGTGCAGTCTCCCTTGGCAGGGCTTTCTGCTTGTCCATTTCTGACTTGTTGAATGGAAACAAGCCCAAACATTACAAAGCCCGTCTAATCAGAAAGGTCAAGGAAGACCTCTGGCTCTGGTTCACATTCCTAAAACAGTTCAATGGCTTGTCTTTTTGGTAGTCCCTTTGGGTTTCATCCAGCAACCTTAATCTTTATACAGATGTGGCAGGGGGATCCGGTATGGTAGAATACTGCCAAGGCAGTTGTTTAGCTGAAAAAAGGCAGGACTCTTGGTCAAAAGAGAGGAGGAAGGTATTACTTTCCTAGAGGAAGTAGGTTCCAGGTTTTTCCCACAGTGTTAGAGAAAAGGGAATCCTCTGCTTTATTGTTGGGATTTTGTCTAGATACCAGTAGTTTATTTGTTGAGCGTAGCTTTGTAAGATTTTTATATGGGGTAATTAGACTCATGAGTATTGGTGTCTTGCATGGATGATAAAGGGCCTTATAGGCAATAATGAGTTGGTGGAATAGAAATTGATTATGCAGCTCCATCCAACCCAATTGTTTCAGATTTTGGCAGTGGTGGGTTCTGAAAGGAGAGCCAGTTGCAAATCTGACAATGTTATTGTAGGAGATTGCCAGCTTGTTGATGTTGATTTTAGATAGATTAGTGTATATAGGAGAGGCATATAAGAGAGTTGAGATATGATGGGTGTGGGCAATAGCAGTTCTAGCTATGGGAGTAAGGAAGGGTTTAATTGAATAGAGTGTGCCAAATTTTCTGTTAACTGACTTTATTGTGGTGTTGATATGAGTATCGTAGTTAAGGTTGTGGTCTATTTGTACTCCTAAGAGTTTGGTGGTAGTGTCAGGAGATATGACTGTGCCATTATTAGATTTGATAAAGAAGTCAATGGGGGTGGACTTTTATGTGGGAGTAAAGAGCAATAGTTTAGTCTTTTTGGGGTTAAGGAGCAGACAGCGCTGTAAGAACAATTTTTCTACTAATGCAAAGACATTTTGGGTAAGGGACTGCAGTTCAGATAGTCCAGTAGTGTAGCATATTAATGTGGAGTCATCTGCATATTGTATGCATGTAGCTTGAGGGATGTTTACATTTAGATCATTAATAACAATTGAGAATAGAAGAGGGCCTAATATAGAACCTTGGGGTACACCAAGGGTGAAAGGAAGGTGGTTAGATAGACTATTGTCCCAAAGCATTGCCTGTTGCCTGTTAGCTAAGTAGAACTTGAACCACAGTAGTGCATGTGTATCAAGTGAGAGGGACTTAAGTATATTCAACAGTAGGTGATGGTTAACCATGTCATATGCTTTAGAGAGATCAATAAAGGTTGCGGAGGAAAGGGTGTTATTGTTATGGTTTTTGTTAATGTTGTCAGAAAATGATAGGAGGACAGTGGTTGTGCTATGGAAAGGTCTAAAGCCATGTTGAGAGTTAGCTAATAGGTTATTTTGGAGAAGGTGGTCTAACAGTTGATGGTGGATGCATTTTTCCATAATTTTAGGTAAGGGAGAGAGAAGGGCAATTGGATGAAAGTTAGAGAGGTCTATTGAATTACCACCTTTGTGTAGGGGGATTATATGGAGATTTTCCAAATGGATGGGATGGTACCTTCTGTTATGGTTCTATTTATTAGGATAGAAATAGGATATGCTATAACCTTTGCTGCAATTTGCAGATATTTGGCAGGTAGTAGGTCAGCAGAGGGGGTTGATGGTTTGAGTTTGTGAAGAAGGGTGCAGATGAGGGATGTAGGAACAGGTTTTAGTTGAAATGAAGGTTCTAAGTTAGTTGAGGAGGAAGGCAGATTGGAAGATACAGGAGGCAATGAGTTAGTGGGTGACTGAATGGCATCAGTAAAGAAGGTATTAAAGGCATTAGCAATTTGTTTGGGAGTCTCATGGGCTATTCATGATGGGGTTGGTGTCTTCAAGTGGCCTGGATGCAGGAGTCTATTGATACCTGTCCAGAATTTTTGTGGTTTATGCTGGTTAGTTTGTTAAAGTTGAAAGTAGAAGTTTCTTTTATCTAATAGTATTGATGTTTTAGTAGTATTTCTAAGCTGTTTAAATTTTAAATGATCAGCTGGGTCTTTAGTAGTATGCCATTTGGCCAAAAATTTGTTTATAAGTTCTATTTTTGAAGATTTCTAAGAATTTACTTTGGAAGCTTGCAGGGTTAAAATGTTTATTAGAATGAGTGATCTGTGTTTATGGGGGTAGGGAATACTAGTTTTTGTCTATTATATATGTTAGCGAGCCTGTCTTTTCTCTTGTGCCAATACTTTATATACAAAAAACACTTGATCATTATTCAGTTAAATCCACTGTTAATTAAATAATTAAATAAAACATTTACAATTAACTCCCCCATTAAACCCTAAAGGGACCAGTGTATCATACTTTAAAATAAAAAGACTTATATATAGAGGGTTTTTTTAAAAAAAATCATTCACTCACTTTTGAAGTTTAATCTGTTCTAAAATACTACCCTGTAGCAGTAAAAAACTGCTATCATGTTTATCTTTAAAATGGGCAACAATAATTTTGTCTTTTGCTGTAAATTTAATCTTAATAATATAGTCAAAAGAACATACTATATGCTGACACACATGGCCGGCCTTAGGCATAGGCCAACTAGGCAGCCGACTAGGGCGCCGCTGTAGCAGGGGCACTTTTCCAGTATTTATTTGGTGTAGGTAGACCAGGTTGGGGGCACCTGGGTGGTGTGTGTGGGGGGCACTGTGGAGCCCTTTTGCCTAGGGCACCAGATGACCTAACACACCGAACAATTTTTACAACTTACAGTTCCCATGCACCGAGGGACATTACTTATATTCACAGTTGGTGAAACAAACCTTCCATGTATTAACATTTCCTTTCAAACCTTTCATGTATTAGCATGTCCTTTAAGTTTCTTCACCTCTTATAAGACATCAAGGGTTATCTTGGTAACATATTACACAAAACTTTATCTCTCAATAAAAAAAATTCCAGTAATATTTAACCATGTTGTAACTCTCACTTTTGATATTATAAACAGAAAGAAACTACATTTTTTCTCTTTTAACATTCTTACTAACAATATTTATTTCACCACTAACATTTCTTTCCATTGTAGTCTCCCCTTCATCCAGTCTTATGAGTTTTCATTTAGCTTCATTAATAATATCAAGGTTATATCCTTTAGTTAAAAACATTTCAGCCGATTCTGCAATTTGTTGATATAAATTTTCCTTATCATTACAAATTTTGGACAACCATAAAAATTCACCATATGGTAGTGCCGCTATGAGGTGGGTTGGATGGCAACTAGAAACATAGAGATATTGGCTCTCACCTACAAATTTCCTGTGTACCACAGAGGACACTTTTCCATCATCCATGCTTACCAACACTAAATCCAAATATGTCACCCTTTTGCCACACTGTAGCCCATCAAAGGACAGATTGTAAGAATTATATTGTAAATCATCAACAAAATGTGCAACTTCTGTCTCACTCCCTTCACAAATAAAAATTAAATCATCTATATAACGAAAATAAAATTTGACGTTCCCTCACAAATTTATGTTTATATAAATACTCTGATTCAAAATATGCCATAAAAATATTCGCATACATGGGGGCAAAAGGTGACTCCATGGCCATACCTTGTTTTTGTCTATACATTTGGTTATCAAATAAGAAAGAAATTATTCCTTAAACAAAAATCTATCAAATCTATAATATAATTGGACAATGGATTATCACCTAAAAAATAAAGAACATAACCCATCTTGATGTTTTATAGATGTGTACAAACTCTTCACATCTAGGATTACCCAATACATGTTCTTATTCCACACTATTGAAGAAATTGTATTTAAAAAATCAAAACTGTCTTTGACGTAGGAAGGAATTTTCTGAACATGAGGACAAAGTAAGTCATGCAATAAAAGACCTATATTGTGAAGAAAATAATTGCATGCTGAAATAATCGGCCTTCCTGGCGGGCTATGCATACTCTTATGTAATTTAAATAGGCAGAAAAAGTAGCCAACTCACATCCTTCACTACTAAATTTTTTTCTGTACATCATTCCATGTCAAATAACCCAATCATACACCTTTATGTAATTGTTTGTTTGTGTCTTTCTGCTTTTCCCGGTTAGGGGTACACCTTTATGCAATAAATTTTTAAATTCCCCCTATAGTGTCTTCATATATTTTATTTTCACTAGTTTCATAAATTTCCTTATCCAATAAATGATCTAAACACATTTTATTATATTGGGATACATGCATTACTACAATTTTGTTACCTTTATCGGCCGGTTTTATAATCAGGTCTGTTCGATCTTTAAGTTCCTGTAAGACCTTCCATTCTTTTAATGTTAAATTTTATCTCTATCTTTTCTTACATTCTTACAAATCTCATTTAAAGCAAAATTCACCATTGAGCTAAAGTGAAAACATTTTCATTAATAAAAGGGAGAATACATTTATTTTTATTAGAAACACAGGAAATGTCAATAAGACAATATGCATTTTCCATCAAAAGTTCGGTACTCTCATTAAAGTTCGAACAACAAGAATAAAAACTATCATTCAGTGAATCTTGTTCTGAACATTCTGCTACTGAATTAGTCATATTTGCATAATGTACTTTCAAATGTAATTTACAAATTAAATGAAATGCTTCTTGTTTTAAAACATGACTCCTAGGAATAACAGTGGGAATGAACTTCAACCCTAAATTTAAGACAGAAAACTTCGTTCATAGGTTCATAGGTAGGTACTAGGCTATTGGCCCAAGGGCCTACATAAGCCTAGCCAACAAGGTTCCCTGGCTTACTCCACCCAAGAAAGTTATTTTCCTGTGACACTGTTGAGCAGAGACACAGAAGTGATCCCCGGGGTGTATTTCCTATTTCCCATCCACTCATCAAAATTTTTCTTGAAGAGTGCTAATAAAGAACTTTTCTTGACATAGATAGGTAGCCTGTTCCCAAGTATGGGAAGTCTCTGGGACAGGAATCTATCCCTCCAGCATGTCCTGTTTATTGTGGTGACAAGGTTTAGGTCCCTAGAGTGTATAGCTTGGGGGGATTGGGAATTTTTTTAGGTGTAGCATGTCCAACAGCTCTGGGTTTCACAGCTTTATATGTTAGGCAGAGATCACCTCAGAGTAGGCGATATGCTACGGAGTAAATCTGGAGTTTTTTGAGGCAGTCAGTGTAGGGCATTTGTTTGAGGCCAGTAATCCTCTTTGTGAGGTACTTCTGTGGCCTTTCCAGCTGCTGCAGTTGTCTTGTGAGGTACATTCCAAAAGGAGCATTGTACTCTATAATGGGTCTAATGAGTGTCGAGTAGAGGGGAACAATGACCTCTTTTTTCCTGGATGAGAACCCTTTTATGATGAGGTGTGCCACATAGAAAGACGTCCTCACTACTGTGGCCATGTGACTATCAAAGGAGGGACTACTGTCCACCTGGGTCCCAAGGTCTCTTATCACATATTCGGTGTTAAGTAGATTGCTGCCTATATGGTAGTTCATGGGTACAGAGTTTTTACCAAAGGGGATGACACTGCACTTTTTGGCATTGAACTTGAGGCCATGGTTCTGACACCAGGCATCTGTCTCAGTGAGGCCCTTTTGTAGGATGTCCACATCATTTGGGGACTTGACTATGGCTCCTAGTTTGCAGTCATCTGCAAACTTTGTTAGCCAGAGGCCTTCTGTGTTAGCCTGTACTTCAGAGAAGTAGATACCAAACAGGAGAGGTCCCAGCACGGAACCCTGCGGTACTCCACTTGTCACTGCTTTGAGGTCAGATTTGAAGTCTGCAACTTTTACAGTGTGGGTTCTGTCAGTGACCAGTTGGCAACCCATCTTGTGATGTAGGGATTTATACCTAGTTTAGTGAGTTTAGCTATAATTCCAGAATGGGGGATGGTGTCAAAAGCCTTGGTGAGGTCAAGATAGGCTGTGTGAACCACCTTACCCTCATCTATGGCTTTGGTGACTGTCTCAAAGAAGTCGATCAGGTTCAGGAGGCATGATCTGCCTTTCACAAACCCGAACTGGGTGGGATCGAGAGTTTGGAGGTTACCAATATCTTTGTTTATGAGTTCCATGATGATGATACGTTCCATGGCCTTGCAGACCAGGCTCATCAGGCTAAGAGGTCGATAGTTCCCGGGATCAGTGGTGGCTCCCCCTTTGTGGAGTGGGATAACTGTTGCTGTGCACCATTCAATGGGCACAAAGCTTGATGCAAGGCTATTATTGAACATGGTGCTTAAGTGGGGAGCAGGTTCGTTGTGAAGTTCTTGTAAAACGCAGCCTGGGATGTTGTCCGGTCCCATGGATGCTGTGTTTTTTGCTTTAGAGAGTGCAGCTTTTACCTGCGTAGTTGTGATTACAGGGACTCTGCATTCTTCCTGTATAGATATGGGCCCTTTAGGGGATGGGGGGGGGTAAAGTTAGCACTGAACCTATCTGCCAGGATGTTGACAGTATCAGTTGGTTCTGTAATGTTTATGCCTTTGTGCTGTAATTCATAGCAGATCTGGGTGTTGCCATCGATATTCTTGACATAGCTATAGAATGCTTTGTGGTTGTCCTTAGAATTAGTGGCAATTTTGTTTTCATAGCTAGATTTTGAGGATCTTATAAGGGATCTCAGTTTCTTACTGAGGCTGACCAGGGAGCTTCTCCACTCATGGGAGTTTACTCTCTTTTGCAACAGTTTTTTCCTTCTGTTGTACAGTTTGTTTATGGCAGGAGACCACCAGACTGGCTTCCTTTTTTTGGAGGATAGCGTCTTAGTTCTGTTTGGGATAGCACAATCCATGCACTCATGTAAGTGCTTATAGAGTGCATTTGTGTAGGATTCAGCAGTTGTAACTGTATTGTCCAAATGCATAGGTGTCATGAAGTTCACCACTTTTGTCTTAAGAAGCATGAAGTTGGCTTTGGAGAAATTTTTTTACCATGGTTTCTTTAATGGGGGTGGGGGGTGGGGGCGGGATGTGGATATCAAGGGTGATTAGCTTTTGGTCGGATCGGACCAATGAGGAGTTGACTTCAGGTGTGAAACACAGGTCACTCATGTTGGTAATGACTAGGTCCAGGATATTTTTGCCCCTGGTGGGGGTGTGGATAAGCTGATCCAGGGCATTTGAGTTTATGAATTCCAGAAAGTGTTGAGCTAAGGAGTTGGTACACAAGTAGTTTTCCTAGTTAATGGTGGGGTAGTTGAAGTCGCCCATTATTAGGGTGTTTGGTTGAACCCTAATATTTACCAGTACATCAAGAAAAGAGGAGTGGGAATCCTGGGGCATGGTGGGGGATCTGTAGCAAGCTACAATTTGTATTGCAGTTTTGCCCAGAGTTAGTTGCACTTGGATAACCTCGGATGCATTATGCTGAGCAACTAGCCTGGAGGTGTGGATATCCTTAATGAATATGGACACACCTCCGCCTTTGGTATTTTGGTCCAGGTTACATGGCCGAAAAGTGTGGTATGAGTTATAGCCTGGTAGTGCAGGGGTGCTCTCTGGAGCCTTGAACCAGGTCTCAGTCACTGCACAGATATCAACGTTCTCCATTTTAAGGAGTGCCTCGAGTAAGTGCATTTTGTGATTTAGAATTCAAGCATTAAGTAGCATTACCCTCAGTTTTTGCTTGCCTGTTCCTGTTACAGTGGTGAATTTGTTATTTGAACCTTGCCTAAAAAAGGCACTATAGGGGCAGCAAGAGCCTTAGCCAGTATCCAGAATCCCAGGGGTGACAGGTGCAGGCCATCTGAGGCAAAGCATTGTGGTCTGTTGACCATGTCATCCCAAGCAGACAGATACTGGATCCCCTTAGAATGACACCAGAAGCTTAGCCAATTGTTGAAGTCAATCATTTTGTCCTTGTACTGAGGTATCATTCTGGGCGATGGCAGAATGCTACTCATGGCTAGGATCATACCTGCCTGGGTTACAAGATCAGAGAGGTCTTCCATGTCTCTTTTCATGTAGTCCAGGGAGGTACATCTCAGGTCATTCACACCAACTCAACAATTCATCTGATAAATAACAACCTGACAAATTTACAACCATGTTAAGATTTTTTGTAACCTTATAGCAAAAAAGGTAGATGGCATTAATGACTTTGTTACAAAAAATGTTAACATGGTTGTAAATTTGTCAGGTTGTTATTTATCACTCAAACAGTTTTCTGTCTTAAATTTAGTGTTGAAGTTCATTCCCACTGTTGTTCCTAGGAGTTATGTTTTAAAACAAGGAGCATTTTGTTTAATTCGTAAGTTATATTTGAAAGTACATTATGTAAATATGACTAATTCAGTAGCAGAATGCTCAGAACAAGATTCACCGAATGATAGTTTTTATTCTTGTTGTTCGGACTTTAATGAGAGTACCAAACTTTTGATGGAAAATGTATATTGTGTTATTGACATTTCCTGTGTTTCTAATAAAAGTAAATGTATTCTCCCTTTTATTAATGAAAATGTTTCACACTTTAGCTCAATGGTGAATTTTGGTTTAAATGAGATTTGTAATAATGTAAGAAAAGATGGAGGTAACTTTATTTATAATTTAACATTAAAATATTGGAAGGTCTTACAGGAACTTATAAGTAGAACAGACCTGATTATAAAACTGGCCGATTAAGGTAACAAAATTGTAGTAATGCATGTAGCCCAATATCATAAAATGCATTTAGATAATTTATTGGATAAGGAAATTTATGAAACTAGTGAAAATAAAATATATGAAGATGCTACAGGGGAATTTAAAAAGTTATTACATAAAGGTGTTCAGTTGGGTTATTTGACATGGCGTGCTGTACAGAAAAAATTTAGTGGTGAAGGATGTGAGTTAGCTACTTTCTTCTGGCTACCTAAACTACACAAAAGTATGCATAACTCACCAGAAAGGCTGATTATTTCAGCATGCAATTATTTTCTTCACAACATAGGTCTTTTATTGCATGAGTTACTTCTTCCCCATGTTCAAAAATTTCTTCCTACATCAAAGACAGCTTTGATTTTTTAAAGAAAATTTCTTCAATAGTGTGGAATAAGAACATGTATTGGATAACTCTAGATGTTAATAGTTTGTACACATCTATAAAGCATCAAGATGGGTTACGTTCTTTATTTTATTTTTTAGGTGATAATTCATTGTCAATTATATTATAGATTTGATAGATTTTTGTTTAAGGAATATTTTTTCTTATTTGATAACCACATTTATAGACAAAAACAAGGTAAAGCCATGGGGGCACATTTTGTCCCCATGTATGCGAATATTTTTATGAAATATTTTGAATCAGAGTATTTATATAAACATAAATTTATGAGGGAACATGTCAAAGTTTATTTTCATTATATAGATGATTTAATTTTTATTTCTGAAGGGGTGAGACAGAAGTTACACATTTTGTTGAGGATTTACAATATAATTCTTACAATCTGTCCTTTGATGGGCTACAGTACGGCAAAAGGGTGACATATTTGAATTTAGTGTTGGTTGGCATGGATGATGGAAAAGTTTCCTCCGGGGTACACAGGAAATTTGTAGATGGGAGCCAATATCTCTATGCTTCTAGTTGCCATCCACCCTGCCTCATAGCGGCACTACCATATGGTGATTTTTTTACGGTTGTCCAGAATTGTAGTGATAAGGAAAATTTATATCAGGAAATTGCACAATCAGTTATAATGTTTTTAACTAGAGGATATAACCTTGATATTATTAATGAAGCTAAATGAAAAATCATAAGTATGGATGAAGGGGAGACTACAATGGAAAGAAATGTTAGTGATGAAATAAATATTGTTAGTAAGAATGTTAAAAGAGAAAAAAAATGTATTTCATTGAGACCCCAGACTGAAGGTGGCAGTGTTTCTGGTGGGGGCACATTTGTTTTTATCTGAAATGCCATGGCTTCATGTCTATGCAGCAAGATGACATTTAACTTCCATCATATCCTGGTAACTACAAGCAGGTACACCTTCCACTACAAGCAAGTACACCTTCCATATCAAAGTCAATTACAGAAGGCACTCCATGATGGCTGAAGCCCATGAAATCTGCCTCAAAAAATAGAATCCCTTATCATTGAACCTAAGACAATCATTCTAGGTAATTTCAACTATCCATCCATAAACTGGATAACATACACAACAAGTATGCACAATGGTTGCTTCACGTCATTAGTGGCAACTCCCTCCAGACTAGACAGTGCCCTCTATTTCTAGGCTTCTAAATCTGCTAGATTTGGCTTCTGAAAATAAGGCACCATTAATCCTCATATCTGTAATTGCTCCCTCTTTGTTCAAAGCTGATAATTTTGCCATAGTATTCTGTATAAGAGTAAGAGTCTTCAAATCATTCAAATCTTCAAATCCTACTGTCTTCATAGACTTCTCCAAGAACAAGGTTCTAACGTAAATAAATTTCAAATATCTCTAACACATGGGAACCATAGTTAAAATGACCACTTATACTTCAGATTTCTATTTCCTTCTAAACTCATGCATTGAAGCTTCTGTCCCCATTAAGAAAAATGAAACTTCAAAAACTAACAACATTGATGGAACCCCAGCCTCAATAAGCTCTTTAAAAAAGAAACATATTCCAGTTTACAAAGTCTCCTTATTCCAATTGTGTCCTCAAGAAATTAAGAGAAGAAATAAGGCAGAAGATGAAGTCCTACAAAGTTACAAATGGACTAGATATTTCTACCACATCCAGAGATAGTCATAATACTTTCTTTTACTATCTCACAAACTTCTGGAGAAAAGCACAGTACTGCAATGAGTTGATATGAAATATCAGCACCTGCTTTTACCCTGTAGATTTTGCAAACACATACTAGTAGACAAATTTGGTTCAGATTTCTAACCTTGGTTCCACCAACCCCCCAGCTTCCACCCACCATATCCAGTCAAAACCTTCTTCTGAGATTTCTTTGGAACATGTGCTAAAAACCCTCTCCAAAAATCAAAACTACTGGCTCTACAGATCCTGACAAGATACCAGATTGTTTCCATGTTAGTATGAATCACTACTTCATAGACTCCCTTGTTAATCTATTTAATGTCAGCCACTCCACTACATATATACCTAAAGCTTGGAGAATAGGTGTTGTGCTACCCTTTACTGAGGACACCCCATTCTTTGTCCATGGAAATTGTGCAGTGATTAGCCTTACCAATGTAATTTATGATGTAACACAATACAGCATCATGGAATTCATAAATAATTATTTTGCCAGCTTACACTCCCTTCAGAAAAGTCAATATCACTTTTTGATATGCAGGTCCTCTCTACTTAAGCTGAATGATTTTTTTTTAAATAGTCAAAGCAACGAGCAAAGGCAAGTTGGGACACACTGCCTACCTAGACCTAGCCAAGGCCTTTAAGAGTATCCTACACTCCAGTATTATTGATATGTGGACCCATATAAACATACAGCATTATGTAACTCATTGAATTCCAAACTGAATAACAGCCAGAAAACATTCAATCAGTGCTGGTGACACTCTTTATGTAAAAAGTGTCATCACTAATGGTGGCCCCAAAGACTCTATTCAAGGAGCACTTCTCTTCAGCATATATTTCAATTATACCACATATGATGTCAAGGTTTTCTAGTTGATGATGACTGCAACTTGGGGCTATCATCAAACTTGAGGCAGTCATGAACTATAAATGACATCCATATAATCAAAGACAGCATTATCCTTAAAGATTGACTTTGTCTGCACCACAGACTAGTGCTTAATGTAAAAATGTGTTATTGTCCACTTTGGGAAACAACAATATCCCTAGTGACACATAAAAGAAACTGTTCAAAGTATATATCTTTTTTAGAGAACTGGGCATACTCATAGACTTTGAAACATCATGTTTCAACTCTCATTAAACAATCCTTCTACCTAGATCACCTAATAATGAAAGATATATCTGCTCCAGATCAAAAGAAATTATTGCCTCACTGTACTCTTAGGCCTGTATTAGAATATAGTGCCCCCTTTGGCATGCATCTATTTAAAGCATATGGTCCATCTAGGAAAGGCTGAATACTTCCTTAACAAAAAATCATAGCCATGATCGCCATAACTCAGAACATCTAAAACTGTATAACTGTCTTCTGTCTGCTTTAGATTTCTTCATGATTATCTCTGCCTGGACTATAGGACTACAAATGACCCTGTACTGTTTGTTCATAAACCTAGAAACAATAGAAATACGTAATGTAGGGTATAAATTATTCTTTCAATTGATCTGTGTGGTCCAAAAACAGTGAATTAAATAGGTAATTCATTAACTTACATTAAAATTTTTTGCAGTAGTTATTAGCCATCACTGCACTTCCAATCTGTTTAGTTTACATATAAATCTTGTTAGTTCCTATGTTACACAATAATCCTTGGAAGTAATAAATAACTGAGCCAATTTGTCATAGCTTATATCCACATACTGATAGTATTTTTGAACTGTTACTTTTTTAAAACAAATTCTCTGATACTGATATATATATATATATATATATATATATATATATATATATATATATATATATATATATAAACTTTCTGGGAATACATGTTATAAAGACACTGACATTTCCCTACTGCATACACACTGAGGATAATGATCTTTACCTTTTAATGTCAGTGAAAGTATTTGTTTGAGTTTCAAATTTACATCAAAATATAGATCTCAAATATTTATTTTCAGTACTGCTATTCTATTATTATTCCATATGAAATTATCAGCTTAGCATCTACTCTGACTTATTTTATCTGGACATTTCAGTATATTGTTAATTATCTTTAGCAGATGTAGCAAGTATGATTCATTCAAAATGATTTTCTTCTTTAGATATTTTTTAAATGAAATCAATAGTTATCTGACATTTTATCAATAGTCTTCCTAGGTAAAGATACAAAATTGCAGTTATCTTGAAGTACTTCTATTCTTCCAGCACCTTTTCCATCAATTTTTCTGCTAGTTTTCTGATCACACTAAACACATTAAATGATATTTTTAAATCTACTCTAATTTCTTCACAAATTAAACATAAATTCTCCTCTTCCCTAAGGCAGACTGTAAGGCAGATAGTAAAGAATCAAGACTATTATAAGACTTTCTTTAATAGGTGGTGTATACTATTTAGCATCCTATTGTTTTTTCTATCCCTATACTTCTATACCATGGCAACCCATACTATTTCTTTTTGCTCGGATTTATGAAAGCAAGGATAGTTCTTAATACCCAGCATACTGCCTATGAAAATTATGTAAGGCTGATATTGTTTTCTCAAGCATGATTCAAAAAGCTGTTATATATTTGTTCTAGGTAACATTGATTGAATAAAGTATTCCAAAATATTTATATTCATGACGTATCTCAAGAGGCTGGCATAATTTATGGTGTTTACCTTACAGAAACAAAGTGCTGGGTTTGATTTTCATATGGGATAATTGGTTAGGCTTAAATGTTCCACAAGGGCAGTTAGCCTAGTACTAATATATGATCTTATGAATTATTAATAGGGTATTTAGGAAAAGTTGAATTTATGTTATAAATCATACTTTGACTTTTTATAGAATTACTCCTTAGTTTGTTTGTATATATTATTTTCCCATTTTTGTAATTGTACCTCTTACACATTTTATTTCAATTATGTGTTCACTAAGTTGTTTGTGTATGGTATTTGAGGACATGCAGTGGTTTTAACTTTTGGTGTATCTCTATTTTCTTTGAAGATTTCCTTGATTATTTCATCAATAGATTATAAAGGGCTTAGGGGCTAAGCTGGACCCTTCCTAACTCCCTTTTTATAGGGAAAGTTTTTGAAAAAGCCCAATTTTCATGAACTTTTAGTCCCCCAATAATCTTCCTTCAAAGGATGAAATCATGTTGGATGGTGCAATGGTGCAGCAGTAAAGTTGTCACCTCACAGCAAGAGGTTATTCAGTTTGATTCTTGGCTGGAGTGCCTTCTGTGTGGAGTCTGCATGTCCTCCTTGCATTTGTGTGGGTTTCCCCTCAGTGGTCCAGTTTCCTCCCATGTTTCAAAGACATGCGTCTGGAGCATTTCTCCCTGGGCCTTCAGTGAAAATTGGCTTTATTCTAAGTTGGACTTTCCTGGTAAACAAATGTTAAATGATTTAAAAAAAAATAAAAATGTTTAGTAGCTCATGCTAGGATTTCTTTTTCCATCTTATTTATCATAATTTGCTTCTATTCAAGTTATTAAAAGCAACATCAAATCAATTTCACGATGGCTGTACACTCATGAACAGCTTAAGTTCAGCTCTCCCAGTATGAAAAAAAAAAATAAATAAATAATAGCTAGAGTCTAGCAATTCTGCCAGTTTCAGTAAAATTCATTTACTGCCTAGTAAGTACATTTCTTTGATACCAGTAAATAAAAAAAACTTAGAGAGTCTGAAAAAAAATCAACTAGAAAAAATGAAAATAAATTAGTGATTGGGAATAATCCTGCAGCTGTTCAGCAAAAAGTAGTTAAAGCTCCAGCTCTGGTACAAGAAATTACTTCCAGTAATTTAAAGGAAAAATGAATCAAATGAGCTCAGAGCTGATTAAAATAAATGAAACATTGAAGGAGTATATCGAAGCAAATGATAGGCTGGAAAAATGAAAGATGCTTTAAAATGCTATTCAGATGAACTGATAAAACTGCAAAAATCAGTGGTCAAAATGAAGAAAAGGCTGGCTGAATATGAGGCTGCTTAAGAAGAGCTGTTTCAAATAATGGTAGAATAATAGGATAGAGAACACAGCAGAACCTGAGATTTTCTGCTGTACCAGAGAAACTGGAAGAACAGACTGTATTAATTTTACGAAAGTGCAAATAACAACTGGACTGGTGTTCCACATTAGGATTTATTAATTGAAAGAGCACATAGTGTGCATGATCCAAACCTGACCATGAGAAAGCAGACAAAATTCGCATTAGTAAAGATGCAATCATACTAGTATAAAGAGTTGATCTTGGCAAAATGTGGCAGAAGAGCAAAGTATTAAAAACTGGAGACCATAGAGTATTTGTGGAAAAATGACTATTCACTGTACACAAGGCAGAAGATAAGAAATGTATCCCTGTAAGCTATTGTATCCAGCTGTCTTCAGAAAATTAATATTTTTCCTGGAGGATTGAAGTCACTTTTTGATGCAGAACAGGCTAAGGAGGAAATACAAAAGTTTGTCGAACAAAAAGCGAATCATCTAAGAGAAGAGGACTCTGCTTTTCATTCTTCTGATAATTAAGTTCATAGAAAGATGTTGCCAGTGCAAGTGTTTCTATAGGAAAATGCTTGAGAGACAGAAAAAAGCACAGCAGTTGATTAAAAGAATTAGAAACAGCTTGGACTTGAAGTAGAATCTGGAGATTGGAGATGGATATGAACCAGAAGAAGATCAGAAAAACTGAAATTAGTGAATAAATGTGAGACTATAAAGTATCAACCAGATTTGTGAAATATGGCTTTACAAGGAAAAATGGCTGAGAAAGACTTTTGCTGACTTTGTTAAACTTATGGAGGGACTGAAAGGCATATACCCCACTTCATGTCATTAATGTTTGGAAGGACACTAAAAGGAAAAAAAGCAACAGTAGGTTAAACAGTATTTGTTCTTAACAGTAATTGTATAAAGCATTTCAATATATAAATTGTATGTTATATAGTAAAGCATATTCAGTGATTGTTGTATGTGACAAAAATACAAAAGTAAACATTCACTTTTATCAGTTTTAGTTTTAAGAAATGTAGGCATTACAATGTAAAAAGAGAAGAAAGGCTGGAGAAAAGCATGTTTAAGTTAAGAACTGTAATCTTGGGCTATTGAGGTGGAGAATGGGGTATAAAGTGCACTGATTGCAATGGATGTAGAAATGAGATGTTTTATTTTATTTTTGCATAGGTGAATGTCTGTATTAATGCCCTTAGCTTTATCTGATGATAAGCTTTTTGTGTGTTAAGCAAGTAGGCTTTAAAAATAAGAAAGCACTGTGAGTGTAATTAAAAGTTTTCCTTTAGCAAATAAATGTTCACTGTGAATTGAGAAGTCTGCAGCTTGGGGCAGCTGTACATTATGTTCTTATGTTTGCATGGAGACAAGATGATGAGAGGTGCAGGGAATACATCTTGAGAGTTTTGAGCATTGTTTGCCAATGTAACTGTAAAACTAAAAGTTATAAGAGCAAGCAGACTTTTAAAAAATAAAATTTGAAATTATTGGAAGTGAATAAGACATAGCAACTTTTCTAGTACCAGTGCATTTACTAGAACAGTGTATAAATAATTTTAAAGATAGCCAGTGCGCTTTTTCTAAAGGCTAAAACTTAATGTTTTCTGAAAGCATACAAGCTGTTTTTCACATGTGATGGAAAAAGATAAGACAAGAAGAGATGTGAATTAGTGTAAGCAGGAGCACAGGTTGTAACATGTACCTTAGCATGGATAAACTTAATTTTAGGTTAGGTAATGCCAGTAGGTGCAGCTGTCAATGTCAAGTAATTGTTCCTATCAGGAGGGTTAAACAAATTTATTTGGAGATATACATAGTTTTGTGAGTTTTATGTTACTACATTATGGGGGTGTTCTATGGGTATGTCTGCTTTTTTTGGGTTTTCATTAAAACAAAAGGTATTGTAAAATGTGACATAGGTTCAAATGGAGATGACAAGAAACAAATTTATAAAAGACCAGCCTGCCAAACACTATTGGGTGCATGTAAGACAAATGTTGGAAATAGGCATTTAAAGAAGCAGTCATATATATTACATGGGAATAGTAACTTATTATTATATTGGCTATCCTATCTATATTATTTTGGAATGTGAATGGCCTCACTGGCATAGTCAAAATGTTAAGAGTATTGAATTATATTAAGAAATGCAGAGAGCAAATAGCAATGCTACACAAGACACACTTTGGAAAGAAGTGAGCATGTGAATTTGATAAAGAAAGGATTTCATGACTGATATTCAACATAATATTGGAGTCAAATGAAACAAGGAGTACTTATACTAATTGCCAGAGGAGCTCCAATTGTGATAGAAAAGGGAAAAAAAAGATAATAATGGTAGATTACAAGATGGAAGAGCAGTACAGCAAAGACACTTGGCTTGGGATCCAAAGTCTACTACTCAGGAGGAGGACAGATAGAAATGGTGAGGGAATTGTGGTGAGAGGGAGGCAGTGTGGGATATCATCAGAATTAATGGCAGACTCATGGCGATCAGACTCCAGTGTAATGATAAGGCAGTATTCATAATCTCAACCTATGCCCCACAGCACAGCTGTGATAGTGGGGAAAAGAGTGTATTCATACAGTAGTTGCAGGACATACTAGATAAAGCAGGACAGCATGAATTGGTGTTGATAATGGGTAACTTGAATGCCCATATCAGGACTGACTGAACAGGATATGAGGACTGCCTGGATCCACATTGGTGGGGCAACAGGAATAAAGAAGGAGAGGCCATTCTAGACTTCTGTATAGCAAATGACTTGATAGTAGCCAACAAATGGTTCAGAAAGAGAGACAGTCACAAGACCACATACAAGCGTGGCCAGCATTCAACTCAGGTAGACTTCCCCCTAGTAAGGAAAGTGTACTGACTTAGAATTAGTGATTGTAAAGTCATCCCAGCAAAACAGTCATCCCATAACATAAAACACTGGTTGCTACAATCAGATGTAAACAATGGTTAGATAAGGCTCTAAGGTCAACACAGGTCTTGCTGAAGACCTGGAAATTAACTGGAGAGATAGTACAATATTTCAAAGAATTACTTAGGGCTCTAGCACCTCAAGAAGAGCAGGAAATAGGTGTATTTGAAGAAGAATGGAAGTGCCTCAAAACAGCATGTGTGAGGACTGCAGACTAGAGAACATATATGTGGCTGAACCAGGTATGGAAATAATGTACATAAGGAAACTGGTGGCAGAGTGCAGAAGTCCAGGAAGTCATCAAAAAAAAGAAGGAGCGCAGGAAAAAGTGGGAAATAGAAAAGACGGACCAGGCTAGGAAGGAATACTGGTTGGCTATAAAGAAACTAAGAAGGGAATTACAATAACAAAGAACAGGGCATCAGAGACATTCTACTAGCTTCTAGAAATTGATTCAGTAGGTGGCACTAAGAAACCATATCAGGTTGCAAGACAAAAACAGAAAAATAAAGAAGATAGTCAGACACCCTTCATAAGGAATGCCTGCAACAACCTGCTAACCAATCCACAGGACATCAAAGGCAGATGGAAGAAATATTTCCAGCAGCTTCTGAATAAAGAAAACCCCATAGAAGCTTTACTGCCACAGATAGAGCCTAAGATGAATGAAGAAGAGGAGCCCATGCTAGAAGAAGTAAGAATAGCACTAAGGAAAATGAAGTCACGGAAAATAGCAGGCTCAGATTAGGTCACAGCATATATGATAAAGATTCCTAAGGGTACTCATAGCAGAGTGGAGAGAAAGGTGTATCCTGGGTGATGGGAGAATAAGCATTCTCAAGCCGGTGTACAAGAGCAAATGGAACATCCACAACTGTAGGCAGTACAGAGGTGTCAAATTCCTGTCACACTGCATGAGAGCTCTGGAGAGGGTGATTGATAAATACATAAGCAGAGTAATAGAAAGTAAAATGGGAGATGAGCAGTTTGGATTCAGATCAGGATGTAGCACAACTGTCCCAATGTTTGCAGTGAGACAGATAGTTGAGAAAAAAAAAACTAGAGATGAGGAAAGAGTCCAACTGGGCATTCCTAGACTTGGAGAAAGCATTTGACAAGACCCCAAAGAAGCTGATTTGGGCAGTACTGCAGTGGTTCAAAGTCTCAGAAACATTGATAGAATTAGTGCAGGCTATGTGCAAGGACCCAATGGCTCAAGTACAAACAGTGTTCAGCCTCATAGATGGGTTCCTAGTGGGAGTGCATGTGAGTCAGGCTTCAGCTCTGAGCCCACTGCTGCTCATACTGGTTGTGGACTGCATTAGCAAACAGCTAAGATGGGACAGTTCCACAAAGTTGCTGTATGCAGATGATGTGGCTTTACAGGCAGACTCTAGCAAGAGTTTCAGCAAAGGATATGGGATGGAATGCAAAACTAAAGGCACATGGGGTAAAACTAAGTGCAGATAAGAAAGTTCTACTGGCATAAAATTGGGGAAATCAGAAGAAGCCGAGAACTGAGATAGAAGGGAAAATAGTGGAACAGCTTAATAGCTTCAAGTGTCTGGGATGGGAGGTTGTAGAGACCAGAAGTCTGAATGAAGAGGCCAAAGCCAGAATCAGTGGGGCTGCAGCCAACTAGCATAGAATGTCAGGTGTAGTATGTGACAAAAGAATGCCAAAGAAGCTGAAAAGTAAGGTGTAAAAAACAGTGGTGCGATCAGCTCTACTGCATGGCACAGAAGCCTGTGCAGTAAAGGCAGAGCAGATGAGAAACCTAGAGTTGATGGAAATGAAGTGCTTGAGAAAGGTTGTAGGATGCACACTGTAAGACAGATGAAGAAATGAGGACTTAAGAGCAGAAACCAAAGTAGCTCCAATTGCAGAAAAGCTCAAAGTGAACAGATTATGGTGGCTTGGACACATATGCAGAAAATCAGACGACAATCTGGTGAAGAAGATTTCTGACAGACAGAAATAAGGCAAGAGAAAACAATGCCTTCAGCATAGAGGTGGATGGATTGTGTGAGAGAAGATCTGCGACAGTCAGGTATGACTGTGGAAGAAGGCAGGAGTGTACCATTGAATCGAGAGAGAGAGATAGTGACAGTTAACACAACACCCTGCTCCCATGTAGAAAATGGGGAAAAGGGGGTTGATAATGATGATTAATGGTAAATTTGCGGTATTAAGGGGCTATTATTCCCCAAGGAACAATAACTGGGTTAGACTAGACATTGATTATATTTCATAGGAACATGTGCATTTAATTTAAAACTTTTTACACATATCCAATAACTATTTCAGACTATGCATCAATATCATCCAAGATAAAAAATGCTGGGTAATGAAGTAACAGTGAGACACTGGTGATTCCCCACCTACCCTGTTAAAAAGAGTGGAATTTAGGGAATTTATTCAAGAGTTACTAAGGAAGATAGATTTTTTTTCCAAAGTTATAACAAGTGAGCAGAATAAAATGAAAGTGGAGTTTAAAACTGGACAGAAATACAAGAAAAAGAGAGATGGTTAAGAAGTAAAGTAAATTATTTAGAGGGCTGACTAAGGTTAAAGTAAACAATAAGGGGAATCTCACACAACAAGAAGAGATGCAAATGAGTGTGTTATAGAGAGAATAAGGGGGTATCTGGATAATATGCATGAGTCTAGCAAGGTTGCTGTTAAACAAGTGTTTTTTGATAATAACTCCAGAGCACAAAAGCTTTTAGCACAATGACTTAGACAACAGAATGTAGAAAGTGTTGTTGCCAAACTTAAGTAGCCAATAACAAGAAAAGTTTTTACCAATAAGCCATCTGAGCTGTTATAAATAACCAGAGATCCTTTAGAGTTATTAGAGATATTTCAGAAATGTTATGAAAATTTGTACAAAGCAGACAAATGTGCTAATCAAGAAAGAGCACAAATGGAAATATTTATGGAAGACTACGTATGCCAAGGTTAGAAGTAAATGTGAGTCAATAATTAACAGTTAAGATAGGAGGAGCTGAGATAAAAATAGTGATGTATAATCAATCTGGAGGAAAGACTCCAGGAATAGATGGTATTCCTGTGGATGTTTGGTAACTGGAGGGGGGGGGGGGATAACGATCTGGAAGTTTTTTTTTACAGTATTTTAAAAAGAGGGGAAGCACCAACACTCTGGAAGAAAGCTTTTGTGGCTGTACTACCTAAAGATGGTAATGACCCATTGTACCCAGCTTCATGTAGGCCCATTCACTTTTAAACCATGATTATAAACTGTTTATGTCTATAATAGCTGAAAGAATGGTAAAGGTGTTGCCAAAAGTGATAGGTAAGGGTTAGCGTATTTTGTGGAGGGGAGGCAAATACTTGACATTAGTAGAACAATGATGATCCAGAAGGAAGCAGAATATAAGAAAATGTTGCTGTTGTCTTTATGCAGAGAAAGCATTTGACAGAGTGAGCTGGGATTTTTTTCTGTAGGGCATTAGAAGCATTTGCATTCCCTGATAAAATAATTAGGTTAATTAGAAGGATATAAGAAGGATCTGAGGCAAGAATTAAAGTGGGAGATTTCATCTCAGATAAACTGTGTTTGAAAAGAGAAATCAGGCAGGGGTGTCTTCTTTCCACTTTGTTATTTGCTTTATATTTAGAGCCAATGGCAAAGAAAATAAGGGACACAGAAATACAAGGATACAGTTGGTATGGTAAGCAAGAAAAGTTGACTTTATTTGCAGATGGTATTATTTTGTACCTGATAAATCTGAAAAGGACATCTCAGTTCGCAGGTTCATAGGAGGTTACTAGGCTAACGGCCTTATAGTCCTTACATGCCTAGCTATACTTATCCTGAGTTGCTCCAATTGTCTATGGTTAGGTGACTGAAGTTTGCAGATGTAAGGGCCTATGGTAGTTAATACCACCCTCCTCTGTTCAGGAGAGGGACATAGGCACCACCCCAGGAGTGAATTTGCAGTCACTCATCCATTGATCTAGGTTGTGTTTGAAGAAGGTCAGGGAGGGGCTCTGTTTCATGTAAATTGGAAGCTTGTTCCAAAAGAAGTGGCAATCTCTGGGAGATTTTTCTATCTTTCCAGCATAACCTTTTCATGTCAGATGCTAGATTTAGTCTCTGGAGCCAGTGACCCTACTGCAGTTTGATTTAAGGGTGTGTAGTATTTTCTTCAGGATAGAGACTGCCCTGTAAGCCAGACACAGGTCATCACTTACCAAATGGTAGGAGAAAAAATATGGTGTCAGGACTTTCAGTCTTTCCACGTAGGACATGTTTTGTGTACCCTGTAATTTCTTGTCGAGAAACCTCTGTGGTTTCTCCAACTGTTGCAAGTGTCTGGTGAGGTACACACAAAAGGGAACATTGTACTCAATTATTGGTCTAACGAAGGCTGAGTATAATGGAATTATAACATACTTAGACTTAGATGTGATACCTTTACTTATAATATTTGCCATACAGAAGGATTTCCTTACTACTGTGGATACGTGGTAGTCAAAGTTCAGATTGCTATCAACCTGAGTACCCAGATCATGTACCACTGGGTCTACACTTAGGTAGTGCTGCCTATAATGTAATTAGCAGGGATGTCAGCTTTCCAAAGGGAGTAATAATGCATTTTTTGCATTTACCTTTAATCCATGGCTTTGGCACCAATCATTTGTCTGAGTTAACCCTGTCTGCTGTGTGTTAACATCATTGGGAGACTCAACGATTTCTCCCAATTTGCAATTGTCAGTGAATTTGGTCAAGCACAGGCCGTCCATGTTTGCCTGGACTTTTGAGACATAAATTTTGAATAGTAAGGGACCCAAAACAGAACCCTGTTGTATGCCAGTGGTGACTGGTCTTTTGCTAGAGGTGAAATCACCCACTTTGACAGTATGTGCCCCATCACTGAGCCAGTTGGCTACCCATCTGGTAATTTAGTGGTTAATTCCAAACCGGGAGAGTTTCTCCATAATACCTGATTTGGGGACTGTGTCAAATGCCTTGGCTAGGTCAAGAAAAGCGGTATGCACAGTCTTTCCCTCATCCAGGGCCTTGATGAATTTCTCAAATTAGTCAACCATGTTTAACAGGCATAATCTACTTTTAACAAATCCGAACTGGATTTGGTCTAGAGTTTGGAGATTACCTATGTCCTTATTAATAAGGTCCAAATTATTCTTTTCATGGTCTTGCAGATGAGGCTAGTCAAACTTATGAGTCTATAATTCCCAAGGTTAGTTGATGGTCCTACTTGGTACAGAGGGATTACTGCTGCTGTCCACCTTTCTGCCAGAACATAGTCAGTTCTCAGGAACTGGTTAAACAGGGATTCAAGTGGGTTTGCTAGGTCATGTTTTAAGTTGTTTAAATGGCAACCTGGGATGTTGTCTGGTCCCACTGATGCCACATTTTTTGATCTTAAAGAGAGCAAAGATGATCTGCTCTTTTGAGATAATAGGCTGAGGAATGGTTGCTGGTATACTTTGGGGGATGACGGGAGGGGACAGCAGGGTGAAATTTTCTCCAAATCTGTCAGCTAGCAGGTTGGCTATTATCTCCAGCTGAGTATGGGTGGTGCCATCCACAGTGTGTTCAGTGCATAGCTAGGTATTCCCTTGTAGCTTTCAGATGTCGAAAAATAATGCCTTGTGATTATCCTTAGCTAGGGAGGCAATTTTTGCTTTGTAATTAGCTTTGGAGGACTTGACAAGATCTGTAATTTGTTTGTTTAAGCTAGAGAGGGGATTTCTTCCTCTGCTGAGCCAGTTCCATCTTGTTCTTGGAGATTAATTTTTTTCTCTTGTTGTATAGTCTGTTTATACTAGGGGTCAAACAGGGTGGCTTATTTTTTCGGCAAGACCTGGTTTTAGTCCAGTCAGGTATAGCCAGATCTGCACACCTGCTTATGTTGTGATACAGGGCATTGGCGTACAAGTCGGCATAGGGGTCTGTGTTATCTGCATTTCAAGTGGGCTTTTATCGTCCGCTCTTACCAGGGAGGACTTCACATGGGGGGGGGGGTGCAATGCTCTCCCATTTTAGTGAGTACTGCATCTAGGACATTTGAGCATCTTGTGGGTGAGCTGACTAGCTATTCCAGAGCATTTACATTGACAAAGTCCAAAAACCTCTGACCCAGCATGTTTGTGGTCATGTATGTTTCAAAGTTGATGGTAGGATAATTAAAATCATCCATGAGTAAGGTTTTGGGTTGTATGGCTATTGACATCAGTAAGTCCAGGTATGAGCTATGCTTTTCCTATTTCATGATGGATACCTATAGCTAGCTATGATGTGGTAGAGCACTTTGCCAATATTTAATTGGACATGGAGTAGCTCAAGAGAGTTATACTGTTTGGCAAGGATTACTTATCCTTAATGGAGATGGATACACCTCCTCCTTTGATTCTTTCATGCTCAGCTTATGGTCTGAACGTATGGGAGGCATTGTAGCACTGCATGACTGGGGTACTTTCCATGCTTTTGAACCATGTTTTGGTGACAGCAGAGATGTCAGCATCTTCAAAAGTGAGGAGTGCTTCCAGGGATTTCAGTTTCTTATTTAGAATCCTAGCATTAAGCAGCAGTATCTTGAGTTTATCTAGGGAGGACTTTGTTATGCTGGGAGGTTGGTTATTATGACATTGCCTAAAAAAGGCACAGTAGGGGTGGCTAATGCCTTTGTTAGTATCCAAAAGCTTATCAGAGACAGATGCAGTCTATTTCTGGCAAAGTAGTGTGGTCTGTTGACTATGTCTTTCCAGGTTGATAGATATTAGATTCCCTTGGACTGATGCCAGAAGCTAAGCTAATTGTGAAAGTCACTCATTTTTTGTTTGTATTGTGGCATAATCCTTGGAGAAATTAGAATGCTGCCTAAGGCTGGTCTTATACATGCTTGAGACACATAATGTGAGAGCCCAGTCATGTCTCTCTTCATATAGTCCAGTGGGGTACATCTCAAGTCATTCACCCCACATGGACTATGACAGAGTCATACTCATACTTGTGGAAGAGTGGCTTGAGTGCTTGAGTGACTTGATGGAGCCTGGCACATGACAGACAGCTAACCATAACCCACTCCTTATCCATCCTGGTGAGGGGAACATACATGTGTCTCACAATGGAATCACCTATGACCAATACATTAGGTTTTGTGGTGTTATGTCTTATGGGCTTATTTGTTGAGACATTGGCGCTTGTGTTATTATGTATTGTGGTTGTTTTTTGCATTATGTATGTAAGTGGTTTTCATTTAGGAGGCCTCTGGTTATTTGCTAAGTTACTAGTGAGTTCCTCTGCAAATGTGGATTTATGTTTTGTGTCCTTATTTAGTATG
This sequence comes from Protopterus annectens, assembly GCF_019279795.1. Classification (NCBI taxonomy): domain Eukaryota; kingdom Metazoa; phylum Chordata; order Ceratodontiformes; family Protopteridae; genus Protopterus; species Protopterus annectens. Next base: position 53,927,619 of record NC_056742.1, read on the forward strand.
GGAAGTGTATATATATATGTGTGTGTGTGTGTGTGTGTGTGTGTGTGTGTGTGTGTGTGTGTGTGTGTGTGTGTGTGTGTGTGTGTGTGTGTGTGTGTGAGTGCGTGTGTGCGTGCTGACAATCTGTGTTTGGCATTTGATTTGTCCTAACATGAGAGTCTTGCCTCCAACTTCATAGTGTAATTACATCTCTTACATAAAGTATTTGTTTGTTTCAGTAGTAAGTGGTTGTCAGTTTACCTGAGACAATTGCTGCATTGCCTCAGAATGCCCACATCTATCAGGTTGACCAGAGAGATGATGGGAAACTGCCCATCCATGATAGCAGGCTCTTACTGTATGTTTTATTAGGGAATGGAATGGATTAATTTGACAGGACTGTGCTGGTAGTTTCAAGATGACAAGAGGGACCTATTGTGATCAATAAGGCAACACTGCCCGGTGCACAATGCAGAAAAGTTTAGTAGGGTTTCACTGACAGCTGTTTAGGGAAAAACTGTACTTCTAGTCTTTTGTATCTATATAAGGGTACTGCCAACCCCCACTGTGTGAAAATCAGCACCACGGAAACATGAGGCTTAAATATGAACAAAAAGAAACAAGTTTTAAGCTAACCACCAATCTGGAAAGCACACAATAAGCCTTCCACCAGCAATATCTGACTCAGGCAAGTTAGATAATCACACTTCTGTCACAAGGGTGCAAGAAAAACACCTTCTTAATGTAGAATAGCTGGTTTGATGCCTAAGTGTAACAAGACCACACAAACTACCTTCAACAACCATACATCTAACAGAGACAATATAATACAATGTAATCAACTACTTAAAGCAGCAGTGGAAAGTACTTTTTTGCTCTAAAGTGCAAAAATGTCAATAAATAGCTTAAGAAACTGCTAAAATGGGGGGCACAGCCTAGATGGCCAACTGTTAACAGCTTTTTTCTTGAGCTCCACATCAGTTACTAGAAAACAGGGAAAATTTTAAATTAAACTCTATCATCTACTCACTAAAAGTTGAACAATTTGTTTTAGAATCTACTGGATGTACAACTTTGGTTCGTTTTCTTAAAGATTTTCCTGTCAAATTTGATAATTATTCACCTGAACAGAGATGAGCAACTCAAAATCCTCACATTCTGATTCCTCACTAAAAAAAGAAATTCGGTCTATATCTATTACTCTCCAGAAACTGTCCTTAAAGATGGATAGATTCACTGACACTCTTGAAAACTTAAAAATAAACTGTCAACAACAAACTGATGTTTTGAAGGAGATTCTTCAGAAGCAACAGTCTAAAATTCTGGACATTGAAACTTCACTCAATGATATAGATGGAAGACTTAAAGAAGATGAATCTCACTGTGAATTTATCTTGCAACAAAATAAGTGGCTGATAAATAGAGTGGATGATGTTGAAAGTAGAGCGAGGAGAAGAAATATTAGAATCTTTAGTCTTCCTGAAAAAACAGAAGGAGAAGACATCATTTCCTTTTTAAACTCCTGGCTGCCTGATTTTTTTGGACCTAAAAGAAGGTTTGTCCTATGGACTTGAAAGAGCACACAGAGCCATTGGGAAACCTATTCCTTCTTCTCCAAAAGCTACCCCAGGATCCATAGTTGTGAAGTTTCTATCCTTCTTAGACAAAGAACTAATACTAAAAGTAGCATGGTGGAAAAGCCCCCTGTCATTTAAAGGTAACCAAATAAGATTTGCCAATGATTATTCCACAAGAGTCCTGGAAATGAGAAAGAGATCTTGGCCATTGGTAAAACTGCTAAAGCAAAATAAAATCAAAGCTCAACTTGTTTATCCGGCTAAAATCAAAATCTTTCATCAGAATGAAATGAGATCCTTTAATAATACTGAAGAAGCTGTTTCATTCATTCAAAATAAAAACATTATTACAATTCCAGAAGGTATGGAATGGTCACCATCTACAACACTTAAAAGATCTTTCAAGAAAAATAATTGGATGGATGTGAAAATGAAGAAGTTGAAGACTGGCTTCAAAAATCCTGGACTCTCTAGTTCTCTCAAAGATCAAACTAAATGATAAGGTGCTCATAAATATTTAAATAAGTATGTATCATCACTCTGTTTTATTTGTGATTATTCCTTCATTTATTTTATTAGTAAAATATAATAATTCTTTCTCAACTAGGTATAATTAAGTATGCTTGGGAAGTAAAGTCTGCCAAGTTATGCTCACATGTACTGTTCTTGCTTTGGTTCTTGTCATCTTTAACTAGGGTTAAATTGTGTATAATATGATAACAAGCCTGCAATATTCACTCTCAAGGTCTGATTTTGGACATGTGTAGCAGTGTGTACTCTTGTTTGTATTATTTTAACATGTTTTAATGTATTACATGGTTTAAACTAAGCACAAGTTTCTTTTTTTTCCCCCTGTATATGCTTTTTTTATATGGATTAGCATCTCGGCATTCTAAGCTGTCAGTTTACTGCTTCGCACATGAAACATCATGCTCAAGCCGTATTTGAAAAAGAGAGCGATATGTTTCCATCTATTTTGAATAGTACTTCATTTCTTTATTGGTGAAATGTATGAAATGGAACTCTGTTCTTTTCTTCTGGTGGGGTGTACTTTTTGAGAATGCTTGAATTGTAGAGATTTTCAGATCTCTACATGCACAGTTCTTTGGTTTGGATTGTGGTGCCTTTGATGGGCTTGAAATAGGTTTAATGAGGCTGTCGATCTGTGGTGTTCGCTTCGGAGTTTGATTGTGGGTGTGTTTGATGTATGTGTTTTGTTGAATACAGTGAATGGTTTAGACGGAGTATGGATGTTTCCCTTGTGAAGTTATTTTGTGTAGATTATCGTTGTGGAATTCTGAGCTGATAATCTGTTGTTTTGTGTATGGAAAATCACGCTCAAGCGTTTGTTGAGATGGATTTCTTTCCACTTTCCTATAGAATGTTGAAACGTGCATTTATCATTTTCTGATTAAAATATTTAATCCCTTTTAGAACCCTCTAAGGTTCCCCAGTAAAAAGTTTGGTGCTGCTTTAAGATAGAAATATTGGTATTGTTGGGAAGCCCTTCGAAAGATACCATTGAGTTCCATACTGATTGAAGTCAACTTACAAATTAAATCATTTGTATTTCATCCAGACTAGTTTCTAGGTAGTAAGTGTATTTTAGTTCAAGGGCAATCAAATGACCCAACTTTCCATTGACTCTTTTTCTTTGTTTGAATAAAGTCTATACTAGAATAGAAATATAGTATTAAGTAAGTTCTGTACAACTGTATTACAGTCTGCTCATGTAGTGACATCAAACCAGTCTGTTTCAGTTTGTATTACAAATAGATTTGTGCACCATGTATAAAGGCTCTATAGGAGATTAATTTACCTTTGTTATACAGTATTTCAACAAAACGACTCCAGTAATAATAAACTGTTTATGAAATATGGGACTTTAAATCATAGAAATGCTGAATCCGAAAGGTAAATTGGGGGAAACACAAACACGAATCGATGTCCCTTCCTCTATACTGTGTGATTTTCACTTCAATATTCAGCCATATGTTCTCAGAATTAAGGCACATTGCAACTAGAGCAGGACACAAAACTTAAGCTTCTGCTTTGTTACATTGGATACTCGTAAATATGAAGGCTTGTAATAAGAGTTTCAGTCATTTGTATCTTGGCATTCTGTGTTTAGCAAATCTTTGTTTTATTCAATAGTAAACCTGTACCAGAATTTGAAGTCCTATATCCAGGTAATGAATATTCAGCATGTATATGCTGCATACATTTACAACTTACAAAAGCTGCAAAATGTATAATATAACATACACAGGTTTATAAATGGCGCACTCATGAGAGCATTAATATCTCACATTATATGATACGACAGGCAACCCATTTCAGTTAAGGTATTACAGTTTGCTCATGTAGTGACATCAAACCAGCCTGTTTCAGTTTGTATTACAAATAGATTTGTGCACCATGTATAAACGCTCTATAGGAGATTAATTTACCTTTGTTATACAGCATTTCAACAAAAGGACTCCAGTAATAATAAACTGTTTATGAAATATGGGACTTTAAATCATAGCAATGCTAAATCCGAAAGGTAAATTGGGGAAACACAAAACACAAATCGATGTCCCTTCCTCTATACTGAGTGTGATTTTCACTTCAATATTCAGCCATATGTTCTCAGAGTTAAGGCACATTGCAACTAGATCAGGACACAAAACTTAAGCTTCTGCTTTGTTACATTGGATACTCATAAATATGAAGGCTTGTAATAAGAGTTTCAGTCATTTGTATCTTGGCATTCTGTGTTTAGCAAATCTTTGTTTTATTCAATAGTAAACCTGTACCAGAATTTGAAGTCCTATATCCAGGTAATGAATATTCAGCATGTATATGTTGCATACATTTACAACTTACAAAATCTACAAAATGTATAAGTTAGATTCTTAGTAAAGTATAATGAAATAGTAGGGTTTAATGAGAAGTTATCATATGATTCTTGTTCTCATTCATTTTTTACTGCATTTTATTGGAGGATTCCAGCAACAATTTGATCAATATTAATATTTTTATTAATATTTTTATTTATATTTATATTTACATTTATATTTACATTTATATTTATATTTATATTAATATTTATATTACTTAACTCATATTCATATATATATATATAAAAAATATACATATATAAAAAATGGTTTAATGTTTATGGTTTTAGAACAAGTGTATAGAATATGATTTGTGGACATCACCAGTTTACACCAAATGTTATAGCATTTGTTGGTATAAATCTAAGCATACATCTGATATCATGGCTGCTTTAAGAAGGAGATTGTGTTTTGAATGAATCATTAATTAGTTAATTAATGGCGCCAAAACTGGTTTAAAAGATATGGTTTGATGTATTGTAACTGGTTCTGATGAAATCTGTATTACCACAGATGAAAGCGCTCAACCCTTGTGTGTACGTTCTACCCGTTTTTTTCTGTTTTGTGCAATAAAGAGCATATTGTTAACTTCAGTACCGGTTTCGAGTGATTGGGGTTCTACTTGCCACATTTTGGACTATTGTTGTGACAATTCTACGCTCCTATTATCTAGTGGTTTGATGGCTGAGGAGGGCTCACCGAACACTTCATTGAAACCGGAGGATTACACTGCTCTTAGAGAGGAGGTAACGTCGCTTAAGGGTGACGTCAGCAGACTACTCGACATGGTAAACAAACTTACAGCAGCCGTTTTAGAGAGCGGAGGTGCCGCTTATACCAACAAGCAAGCAGTTGCAAATTTTGTTCCAAGCGGAGGTTCCGCTCACAATCAGCAAATCATTTCTGAATTTTCACCGGCCAGAAATGGCAAAAGTGACGAGGACAGAGTAAGGGCTAAGTTTATCATTCTGGATGAAGCGGCGGATTGCAGCTACACGAGTGAGATTCCTAATGGACAGGGAGAGATTCCAGTGGTGGATAGTAATAAACACATTGATTTGAGAACTAATGCAGTTAACATTTCCTTGGAAGAAGACTTCACCTTTGACTTTAGTATGGTAAACCTGAATGCAGATAACGAGAAACAAGGTGCACGTCCTAAAACACAACAAACGAATGTTAGGACATATTCCACTGTGGTTAACAAAACTTCAAAAAGCAACAAAGGTACTGTCAATCATGATTCTTTATATAGTCCCAAAAGCTTACATTTTAAAAGTTTGGACAACAAATGCAAAGAGTCAGGACTATATAACATGTTCAATGATTTTGTAGCAGATGAATTTGAGTTTTTAAACAACAAACACAACCCTAAGGGGTATTTTAATGAAACATGTGATTTTAGTAACCATAATAAAAAAGACAAAAAAGACGATATTAAAGTCAGAATTTATTCACTTGGTAAAAAACTAATACAGTTGAAATGTGTTAAGATGGATATTGCATATTTTGAAAAATGTATAGCTTTGAAAATAGTTCCAAAAGGACTCAGGTTTTTTAAATTGCCTTTAGGCATTCAGATCAATACCAGTACTAGAACTGACTTTAATCTGATGTTTGATGACTTTGGATTCACTTTTATGAAACATCTTATCCAATGTAATGAAGTCAAAGCCAAAATATTATTAGATGAAGTGTATAATTTAAATGAATCTATTATTTTGGATGAACTGTTTGAAAGATGGTATGATTGTTACTCCAGTCAATTTAGTCAGGCTACAGCTAAAGTGAAAAATGCCTATGAAAGGAAAATGCACAAACTAGACAGGGATATGGACCTGTATAGAAGAGACAGAGCATACGTGTGGCCCAAAAACGATAGAGATATGGAGGGAACATTTGAGGTGGCACAATCTAGAAGTAACAAAAGATACATGAGAAGTAATGAGGAAGAAAATTTTCAAGGGGGGCGATACTTTCCTGCACCAAAAAAACAGACAAGGAGGTATTAGAGAAACAAGGTAGCCACACTATAGTGAATCCTGTAGGTATGGTGGCAGACAAGGACCATGACACCGGGCCTCCTACCACTCAAAGGCCAGACAATGCAGCTATTCCAGAAGTAGCCCCTAGTTTAGGGCCTAGTATTAGCAGCTTTAAAGGTTTCAATGTGTACAACTACACTGATACCCCTGTCACCAATGACTTCATATCACTTTTTAGTAAAGGTATGAAGTTTATACCTACGGTCAAGTTCAACTTGTTTGACGTTATCAAAGAAATAAAGTTTTTCTGTAGAAGGCTCAATCTGGTCATTCAATTCAACGACTGTCCTAATATGACAGTCGACAACAGGAATTCCAATATTTTAAAAGAAAAAAGTACATACATTCCAACTATGAATATGCAAGTCCACACATACGAGAATATGGTGTGTCATGACATTTACCATCTTTATAAAGATATCAAATATGATAACAGCTTTGGTAAAGCGTTTTCAGACAATTTAACTACAGATGAGAGAACTTGTTTGAAAGAATTAATTATTAACAAAGAGATAAGAATCATGAAACCCGATAAGGGTGGTGGTGTCGTGATATTTGATAACATTCAATATTACAATGAAATTCACAATATTTTACATGACTCAGGTAATTATGAAAAGGTGTCTTTAAACCAGATTCATGTCGGATATAGGTACATTGACAATGCCTTAGAAGAATACTTCATTGACAATCGCATCACCAGTGAATTATATGAATATGCGAAAACTGACTATCCAGTGTTGGCACACATTGTTGGAATCCCAAAGATACACAAGAACCAGACCAAACCACCCTTTAGACCTATTATCTCTGGATCCAAGTCAAAGACATTTAAGATAGGTACCATCATTGACCAATGGACCAAGCATATCTATAATAAGGTCAACCATTTGGTCAAGGACTCATGGGATTTCCTTGGTCAATTAAATATGGACAAGTGGGACGATAACCTCACGTTCTTAACCATTGACGTCCAAGACCTCTTTTCTAGTATACCCGTGACCAAGGGGCTGGAATTTTTCTGTAGCAGTCTAAGAAAATATTCAGGCAGCAGCTGGGACAGAGTGAATTTGATAATGGACATGATGTCTTTGGTGTTGGACCACAACTATATAGAACATCAAGGTGAACTATATAGACAATCCAGAGGGGTGGCCATGGGAGCATCCTGTGCCCCTGTCTTTGCTAATCTGGTCATGTTAGAGTGGGAAAATTTATATATATTCCCAAGCGATTACTACAAATACATCAAGTTATACACCAGATTCTTGGACGATGTATTCATCATTTGGACAGGACCAACTGAGATGATTCCCATCTTTGTGGAATATCTTAACAACACCACGGATTTTCTAAAATTCACGTTCCAACATGACAATAAGGGCATTGCGTATCTAGACACGTGGATAGGAAATACTGGAACAGGTTTTGTGTCCAGACTATACAGGAAGCCAACCTTTTCGAATGATTACATTCACTTCACCAGTTGCCACCCACGTCATATTTTCAAAAGCATTGTGAAAGGTCAATGTATTAGAGCAGCAAGGATGTCATCAACTGCTGAAGATATGAATTGTGAAATGGATAGAATTACACAACTTTTCATAGAGAGGAATTACCCCAAGAAACTATTGAATGACATTACTTCTTATGTGAAAACACAATGGGGAAATAAATATACACCATTATTAGGGAGGCATACTGGGCCACAAGAGGATCAAAGTGGGGCTTTCAACAAACATGTATGTGTCATTCTATTCAATCCTTTCGTTAACCTGATCAAGGATATCTTGAAGAAGAATTGGAATATCATCACTTGTTCAGGTACTTTAGGCAGTATAGTTGGCAATGAGATATGCACTGTGTTTAAAACCGGTAATAACATCAAGAGAATTTTGGAATGTGGAATACAATATGATAGGAAAATGAGTACAAAAGGGACCAGTAAATGTGGAAGATGCAATCAATGCACCCATATAAACACTACTGACACTATTAGACTGAATAATATTATGAAAACGAAGATTATATGCAAAAAAGGTAACTGTAATTCTCAACGCCTAGTATATATAGCAACATGCAAAGCGTGTCCGGCCTTTTACATAGGCAAAACAGAGAGGATGATAAAGAAACGGATATACGAACATACGTATAAAATAAAAAAACAAGACAAGAAAAATGCACTATACAGGCACATCCACGACAAAGGCACTGATCACAAGTTTAGCTTTTCCATTATAGATCAAGTTGATATAAAAGATAAAGGAGGAAACTGGAAGACTTACCTGGCATGGAAAGAAAGCAGATGGCAAATCTGTACAGACGCCACCACACCGCCAGGGATTAATGATTTTATTAGTTTGAAACCACTGTTAGCATTAAACTAAGAACATTTGTACTATCTTGTTTTTTCAACAAAATTCAACTAGGTCCAAGTGTGTATGACATAAGGATGTAACCAATTGAGCCATCATAGTATGAATATTAGGGAAGCTAGGTTTCATCACAAGTTTTATTATAAGTGTCACCACAAGTTTTTAATAGCATTTTTAAATAGTATTTATTATAGAGTTTTAGAATACTTGACAACCAGTTAGATTCTTAGTAAAGTATAATGAAATAGTAGGGTTTAATGAGAAGTTACCATATGATTCTTGTTCTCATTCATTTTTACACTGTATTTTATTGGAGGATTCCAGCAACAATTTGATCAACCTTAATATTTTTATTTATATTTACATTTATATTTATATTTATATTTATATTTATATTTATATTTATATTAATATTTATATTATTTAACTCATATTCATATATATATATAAAAAATATACATATATAAAAAATGGTTTAATGTTTATGGTTTTAGAACAAGTGTATAGAATATGATTTGTGGACATCACCAGTTTACACCAAATGTTATAGCATTTGTTGGTATAAATCTAAGCATACATCTGATATCATGGCTGCTTTAAGAAGGAGATTGTGTTTTGAATGAATCATTAATTAGTTAATTAATGGCGCCAAAACTGGTTTAAAAGATATGGTCTGATGTATTGTAACTGGTTCTGATGAAATCTGTATTACCACAGATGAAAGCGCTCAACCCTTGTGTGTACGTTCTACCCGTTTTTTTCTGTTTTGTGCAATAAAGAGCATATTGTTAACTTCAGTACCGGTTTCGAGTGATTGGGGTTCTACTTGCCACATTTTGGATTATTGTTGTGACAATTCTACGCTCAACTTACAAATTAAATCATTTGTATTTCATCCAGACTAGTTTCTAGGTAGTAAGTGTATTTTAGTTCAAGGGCAATCAAATGACCCAACTTTCCATTGACTCTTTTTCTTTGTTTGAATAAAGTCTATACTAGAATAGAAATATAGTATTAAGTAAGTTCTGTACAACGGTATTACAGTCTGCTCATGTAGTGACATCAAACCAGTCTGTTTCAGTTTGTATTACAAATAGATTTGTGCACCATGTATAAAGGCTCTATAGGAGATTAATTTACCTTTGTTATACAGTATTTCAACAAAACGACTCCAGTAATAATAAACTGTTTATGAAATATGGGACTTTAAATCATAGAAATGCTGAATCCGAAAGGTAAATTGGGGGAAACACAAACACGAATCGATGTCCCTTCCTCTATACTGTGTGATTTTCACTTCAATATTCAGCCATATGTTCTCAGAATTAAGGCACATTGCAACTAGAGCAGGACACAAAACTTAAGCTTCTGCTTTGTTACATTGGATACTGTAAATATGAAGGCTTGTAATAAGAGTTTCAGTCATTTGTATCTTGGCATTCTGTGTTTAGCAAATCTTTGTTTTATTCAATAGTAAACCTGTACCAGAATTTGAAGTCCTATATCCAGGTAATGAATATTCAGCATGTATATGCTGCATACATTTACAACTTACAAAAGCTGCAAAATGTATAATATAACATACACAGGTTTATAAATGGCGCACTCATGAGAGCATTAATATCTCACATTATATGATACGACAGGCAACCCATTTCAGTTAAGGTATTACAGTTTGCTCATGTAGTGACATCAAACCAGCCTGTTTCAGTTTGTATTACAAATAGATTTGTGCACCATGTATAAACGCTCTATAGGAGATTAATTTACCTTTGTTATACAGCATTTCAACAAAAGGACTCCAGTAATAATAAACTGTTTATGAAATATGGGACTTTAAATCATAGCAATGCTAAATCTGAAAGGTAAATTGGGGAAACACAAAACACAAATCGATGTCCCTTCCTCTATACTGAGTGTGATTTTCACTTCAATATTCAGCCATATGTTCTCAGAGTTAAGGCACATTGCAACTAGATCAGGACACAAAACTTAAGCTTCTGCTTTGTTACATTGGATACTCATAAATATGAAGGCTTGTAATAAGAGTTTCAGTCATTTGTATCTTGGCATTCTGTGTTTAGCAAATCTTTGTTTTATTCAATAGTAAACCTGTACCAGAATTTGAAGTCCTATATCCAGGTAATGAATATTCAGCATGTATATGTTGCATACATTTACAACTTACAAAATCTACAAAATGTATAATATAACATACACAGGTTTACAAATGGCGCACTCATGAGAGCATTAATGTCTCACATTATATGATACGACAGGCAACCCATTTCAGTTAAGGTCACCTTACCTCTCTAGCACTATAATTTCAAAATACTTAAAATGGATCATTGTATAAACCTATTCTTCATTTGGTCATTAAGTATAACCTAAAATCCCTGGTGCTAGTGATGTCTTTGGCCACTTTTAAGTAGTTTTCACTGATCACTATTACACTCTGACAAAGCCTTCTGCGGGCTTAATTGGTGATGTATTTACAAGACTGCCGTTAGCAACAACAGAATTATAGGGTTATCTGAGAATTTAAATGGATTACCTGCACTGCTTATGCACATGGCTTTCTTTCTGGTTTAATGATTTATGATCTGTGAGATGATTCTGATTGCTGAAGCTAGATCTTTGTTTTCTTTTTATTTTGAAATCTTAATATACTTTTAGAGTCATAAAAGCTTACTTCATTTGTCAGAATGAAGTAATTTCCTTGATGGAATAGCTAGATAGATTAAGCTGAATCTCTGATGAAACTATAACATGCAGACTTTATTCAAAACATTAGCACCTAACTATTCAACTATAAAATACAAATACTTAATCCAGGTTACTATTAAAATTAACACTTGTGTAGCACGTTTGCACATTCAAAGCTGTTAACAGAAAGTCATAATATTCTTGATGTTGTAAGTGTTGGAGCTTGTTATTTTATGTCTCTACTGACTTGCATATTAAGGTAAATATTTAATATTTTAAGCTATAAATGCATAGACTAGTAGAAACAGATGTTGTGTGAAGACAAACTAGATATCCATTTTGCAGGTGGATCTGTGAATAGACTTTCTTGACTTCATATTCACAAAATATGCATTAATATTTATATGGATAAAGACACTAGAGTAAAGCAAACACATCTACTACAGATTGAATTCAGTAATTAGACATTATAAATGATTTTAAAAAATTCCCTTGAAAATATGTATATGTAGTAATAATTTGGGTTTAATCTAGCTTGAATGGAGTATGCTTTGATTGCAAATAAGTAAAGGTGGACGATCTATGTAACTATTGTACTAATTATTGATTGCTTATATATGATTCTGTATAACAAACTTAAAATATAACTCTAACTCAAACCATTGCAGTGGTTTTATAGCGCCTGTTTTGTTACACCTCTCATTGTACCTTGTTCTGCAATGTCAGCAGTTATATTGGAATGATATCAAACTGTACTGGTACAATTTTCAACCATTAACATATCTGTCTGACATGTTACTTATTAGATCATCATTTAACTGAATTATACTATCATTTTACTCTTACAATAAAAATAGTGTGAGCTAAAATTTCTCTGGAAATAGACAAATCTAACATAATTTCACCTTAGAGTTGACTTAAAAAATCTGCCTATTTATTATCACTTGTATAACTATTATTTATGGAATGAAAATTGCAACATATTTAAGTGATGATCAGTCCATCAGCATGTAAAAGCTTACTATTGACACTGTAAATCATCTTCAAGTATTGATTATTGTAATATTGATCTACTCTAATCTTTATTTATCTGTTAAACTTAATAGAAATACTAATATAGTTAATGGTTGCCTAAGAACTTATTTTGATGAATCTTCTTATACATATACACTGTCAAGTTATTAATAATGTACTTTTAATAAGATTCATATAGTAAAGTGAATGTAGCCTTCTTAATTAAAAAACATTTTACCAGTAAATCTAAATATACTCATTATAGTTAAAATTATATGCTACACTCAATTTATTCTTCGTTCTCTTGAATTATTTAACTTATAGAATTTTCATAGGAAACATAATCTGGAGCCTCAATCTAGGCAATTTGTTCAGTTCTTTGGAACGGTGGTTAATCTGACTGGATATTTTTATTCTGTCAGATTAGGAATGTTATACATTCCATGTCATTTAATGGTTTTACTAAGGTTCAATAACTTTTTTAAACATACATTTTGTTTTTGTAGGCCTCAATTTAATTTAAAATTGTATCTATTGGTGGGAATAAGCAATTTATCATTAGAATTTAACTTTTCTAAGAAGGAAATAAAACAATTAAATAATACATCTATTCACTATCTTATCATTTTCTACATTTAATATTTGAATAAATAAAATGGATCTGACTTTTCTTTTTCTGAACATAAATGGTCTAAATAATCCAAAGAAAAGATTAAATGTATTAAGTACTTGAAGTTAAATAAAGCACAAGTAGTCTTTTTACAAGAAACTTCAAACGAATGATAGTTTTATCTGGAACCCTAATGAATACTTAAAGTTATCTAATTTTTCTTATAATAAAAAAATCTAGAGGAGTTTTAACACTGTGGAAGAAAAATATTACGTCTCCACAAGTTATCTATAATTACAAAGACAAAGAGGGTCTTTTATTAATTATAATAATACAATTTAATAACAGAATTTGGACATTAGTTAATGTTTATTGGTTTCCTGGAATTGGAATAAAAACTATAAAGAAACACTTAGAATTTATTATTACACATGTTAAAGGTAGTCTGATTCTAGGGGGAGACTTTAACTGCTTATTTAATAATTTAGAAACTTCTAGTAAAAGACCCTTTTGTATCACCAATATAGGAAAATATTTTAAAAAGTGGACAGATGACTTTCAGTTATATGATTTATTTCATTTTAAAAATAATAGCTCATTAGAATTTTCTCACACAGATTTTAGACAAAAGACACAGACTAGAATTGGAAAAAGTTTTGTATCCCAGTGTTTAAAAACAAAATTACTACACTTTACAATAATCCCATGCCCTTTATCCGATCATAATGCACTCATGTTTAACATACAAACAGATTTTAAGAAGTTATCCTTTTCTAAAAGGATCCCAGCCTATATAACAAAGCTAAAACAATTTAAGCCCTGGCTAGACACAGAAATAAAATTCTTCCTAGATATAAACTTAAATAGTGAGGTAAATGTAGTAATCCTATGGGACTCATTGAAAGCCTATTTATATGGTAAAACTATTACTTGGTTTAATAACAAAGCAAAGGAATGGGAGTCTGAACTAACTAACATACAAAAAACAAATTACATTAGTTAATAATGATAATACAAGATCTTCCTCCAATAAGAATAAGGAAATTGAATCCTTAAATAAAAAGTATAATGACATCTTAACCCACAAAATTAATGTAGCCCTAGAAAAACTAAGGTTAAATTCTTATTCTGTATCCCCAAGATATATGCGTAATCTTACACTAAGAGTTAAAAGAAATTCTATTGAAAATAACATTGTGAGTGTGATACATGAAGGTGGAAATAAAGTCTCTGACATAAGTGATATTCTTGATGCCTTTAAATATCATTTCTCAGCACAAAATAAAACAAAGATTCTCAACAAAATATCTCAGACCATGGCCTGGATTTTTCTAAATTGAAAAACTCACCAGAAAAAATAATTAATGAAATTCAAAAACAAATTTCCCTTCAGGAAATTAATGAAAAAAATTAAAGAAAGTAAAAACAATAAATCACCAGGCATAGATGGCATTATTCATGAAATATACAAGCTTCTACCACCTTCGGCTATATCAGTCCTACATAGAGCTTTAAATTAATCATATTTACAAGGTATAATTCCACCCTCAAGGAGATACTCATTAATTACTCCCATACTAAAAGAAAATAAAGATTCTCATTACTGCAGCTCATATAGACCAATTTCTTTGATTAATAATGATTATAAAATGTTAATGTCTAAGTCAATAGATTAAAAAAGCACTAACACACCTAATCACTGAAGATCAAACAGGCTTTATTTATAATAGACATACCCAAGATAATATTCAAATAATTCTTACCATCATAGATATTTTAAACAGAGATAATCAAGAAGCACTTAGAATTTCCCTTGATATTGAAAAAGCTTTTGATTCTTTAAATTTGAATTTTCTTTTCAAAATTCTTGAATTGTATAAGTTCCCTATTGAATTTATTTCTTTCATAAAAATATTTATAACAATAACTTAGCCTATGTAAAATTAGGACCATTTATGTCAGAATCAATTAAAATTACTAAAGGAACCAAGCTGGGTTGTCCGATGTCTCCAATTCTTTTTGCAGTAGCAATATAACCCCTTTCTCTGGCAATTCAATATAATTTCAAAATAAAGGGATTAAATATATATAATCAATTTGATTCTAAGATAATGTTATTTGCTGATGGTATACTACTTACTTTAAAAAATTCAGAAGAATCCTTACAAGAATTAGATTTAATAGTTAAAAAAAATTATGATATCTCAGGATTAAAAATTAGTAGTTCAAAGTCTAATCACATACTATTAAAGAAAAAAATCAAATGATAACACCAAAATGACTATAAATTAAATATTAGGGAAACAGGTTTCTTCTTTAAAATATTTAGGGATTGTTCTATGTGATAATATAGCTTTAACTTTGAATACAAATTACAATAACATTGTAAGTATATTAACACTTTTACAGAAAAATGGCATGAATTACATTTAAACTTTGAAGATAGACTACAATTAATTAAAATTATTCTATTACCAAAAATAAACTACATTGCTTTATCTATACCCATATTACCCAGTAAACCTATTTTAAGAGAGATAAACAGAATTCTCTTGAAATTTCTATGGTATCCAAAGAAAAGTAGAATAGCTTTCTCAAATCATATTAGACCCTGGGAGCTTGCAGGAATAACATTTCCAGACTTAGAATCCTATATTAAAGCATCTAATCTCAAAACAATATTAAATTGGATAGATCAAAAAATTTTCTCAGTTTGGAAATCCTTACATGCAACTATTATTCTAAATGAAAATAAAGTAATAACAAATCTACAATTGAATGATCTAAATAATTCATTTTGGTGTACACTATGTATTAATATACAATATAATATTGTTAAACCTACAAACCTAAATTATATAAACGTTATCTATAATACTTTTAGAAGTTTTGTTAATAATAATGTTGATATCAAATTATGGTTACAACTGCTATACCCATTTAAATTTACAAAAAAACTTCTTTAATAATATTAGTGCAGCTGTCCTTAATAATTGGGAAATTAAAACATTTACATGCTGGTACCATTGTACAATGAATCTAGATACACTGGATGTGGAAAATTTAATTAGAACCTTTAATCTATCAAATTCAGATTGGTTAGTTCTTAATAGTATAAACACATTCACTCAAGACCTATGTAGAACAATAAAGAATTCTTCCTTTAAGTCTCCACCCAAATTCATACTTCTTATATATGAAATGCTATATGGAGAATTTACTTGGGAAGTTTTAATTTCAAAGCTCTGTACAATCATTATTAATTATAAAACTACTCCTAATCAAAAATTTTGTAATTTTATCAATAAGGATTTTACCTTGTCCCTATCCCCTGAAAATAAAATTAATCTTCTACAATCCATAAAATTAACTTCTAATTTACAAATTCTTACATAGGGCCTTCTATATTCCTAGCAACATAGCTAAATTTAATCTCTCCAAAGAAGTTGTATGCTGGAGATACTCTTTAAAATGTACAGCTAATTGGTCTCATATTTCTTATGAATGTTCTCTCATTCAAAAATACTGGGAGGATATTGGTAATTTCCTTCAAGCTATTTTCACTGTTACCTTTGTATTATCAAAATCCTTAATTTTTTGTGTATAAATGAATCTACCACAATGAATAATAAAAATAAATATCTTCTTTGGACAATTTTGGCAGTAGCCAAAAAATGCATTACAAGAAAGTGGAAATCACCATCCATTCCAAAATTTGAAGACTTCATGATTCTTCTGGATGAAGTAGCACTAATGGAAATAAAAGTTAAAGAACTAAGAATTTTTCCTAGAAAATGGACTAATAATCCTTGGGAGAAATTCATCACTCTTATTAAGACAATGAATTTGGATACACTTTCTTCTAATCAATCAAACATGATTTAAGAATTGTTGAATATTATATAACCTACTTAAACGTTTAAAATTTTTCATTTTGCTATTCCTTCCTTTATTTTTCTGTCGAGGCCTTTGTAAATTTTGTACATAGTTTGTTATAATTTATCATTTAAATTGTGAAACTTATTTTGTTTTTCTTTATTGTTATTGGAAAATTAAATAAAAATTTTGAGCAAAAAAAAAAAAAAAAAAGAAACTGCTAAAATACTGTCTCAGTGTATAAGAGAAGTACAAAAATACTTAGTTTTGTCTTTTCAGTAGTGGATGTTACAGGGGAAAATAGATTCTCAGCAATCAGTAGCAAAGTCAACAAATGACAAGTATCCATGCAAAAGCTTCACAGACATGAGGCTTAAATATGAGAAAAGAGAAACAAGTTTTAAGCACATAATAAGACTTCCACCAGCAAGCCCCAACTCAGACACTTCAGATCAGCACACTTCTGCCACAGGGGTGTAGAAAAATGCCTTCTCAATGTAGAATAACTGGTTTGGAGTCCAAGTGTAACAAGACCACAGAAACTATCTACAAAAGCCCTACAACTAACAGATATAATGTAATATCATACAATCAACTACTTAAAACAGCAGCAGACAGTGCTGTTTTTTTGAAACTGCTGAAGTATAGTCAAAGTATGTAAAAGAAGTGCAAAATAATACTTAGAGCCCTTTTGTGTGCTTCCCAGATCAGATAGACCAGGTAAACGCGTACTGCTACTAGATGAATAATCCCAGTCCTCCAAATGTAAAAGAACAGTAAAGGACTGTCTGGAGTAAAATGCTACCACAAACAAATGTAAAAGATACTAAATGCTTCCACAAACAATCTTAAAGATATGATGCAGCATGTACTTTTAACAGCTTATAAAAGTGTGTTTATTCAATAAAAGTACTTTACTTTGTATAAATGAGCCAAGAGCCACCCAATTGCGTAGAATTTATAAAGGCACTAAAAACAAGATAAGCTGATTAATAAGCTCTCGTGCCAATACAACTACATGCAGAAATTTCAAGTATTTCTCCAACCTTAAAAGACTAGGCTACCTCCAACTGCACTAGCTCATAAATCTACTGACCTCTTGATGTAAAAACAAGTGCTTGATAAAGTGTAAAAATGCACTACTTTAACCTTCAGCTAGCTAGATAATGAATTCAGGGCAAGTTCATCAGTAAAACAGACAATAAGATGCAAAATAAACTTTTTCAATATAAGCACAAGAAAAGGAAAATAAATAATTCAAGATATCAACAGCAGTGTGGCAAGGGTGGAGCTTATTGAGCTCAATTTACAGTAGGGGTAGACATCATGAGGTTTAAAAATCAAAACAACGAATAGTAGGGTAGGTGGGAAAAACTAGCAGGGTATCACCAGCAGTGCTTTTAGTTTATGCAGGCTTGAAATCTTCTCAGAAAAAAAGACAAAGACCCAGAAATTCACTGTGTATTTAAACACCAATCAGACAATTTAACCAATGAAAGAACACTTGAAATGTGCAATCTAGATAATTTAAGTGTCTACCTCTCACACAGAACAAAACACCAGGCCAAGTAGATTTCTTAAAACAGAAAGCAAAATGGAGCAGAAAGCAGCTCTGTCACTCACAGACAAAAAAAAAATTATACAGGCTGATTTTTCTCACCCAGCAAGGAATCACCAGCAGTGCTTTAGATTATGCAGGCTCGAAAGAGACAAAGACCCAGAAATTCACCGTGTATTTAAATATCACTAAAGAAAAAATTTAACCAATGAAAACACATGTCAAATTTGCAACCTAGATAATTTAAGTGTCTATCTCTCACATAGAACAAAAACACCAGGCCAAGCAGATTTCGTAAAACAGAAAACAAATGGATCAGGTAAAACAGTAAGCAGCTCCATCACTCATACATATAGAATATAGCAATTTTCTAAGTTCATAATAATGATATTTAAAGTCTGTCTCTATTTTTGGGTCTTTGCCCGCCCCTGCATTATTTTAGGCTTTGCCCTGATATTTTGCCCTAATAAGATGAGCAGTATGGTTTGCCCAAATGTAAATTCTTACTGTTTGAAAATTTTAAATAAAGAATGATAATTCTTTTTTTTACTTAACATTTATATGATAGACTATGTGCTTTCTATTTTATTTGTAGTATAATATTTGAACTTGTTAATGAGTATATTGAATGCTTTTATGTTTATTTAATAATTTTGGCTCTTAAGAACATATACCATTTATCCAAATGTTTAATGTAGTTGATGTGAAATAGGTTATAAATAACAATAGTCTGGGAGTGCGTAAAAGTTAACAGCAATCTTAAACACTTGCTTGCATCAACAGGTTTCTACATTTTGTCTTTATAACATCCCACACTATAGAAAAAAGAAACAGCTAATACTAAATATCTGATAAGCTTCTTATCACATTTTTATAAATGTTAGAAAAGTGAGCTTGCAACAAAGAAAGGCTGAAATAAATATATCTAGTACTACATTTCAGTGTAGCTTAAAAGGAGTACTTTATGATGAAAATATGGGTTGATTTTTAAAAATGAATAAATTCATAATACTTTAATCCCTAGCAACTACAAAGAAATTCACAATAAAAATGGTTCTTGTGATAAATGTGACTCTAATTATTTTTTGCTGGCTTATTAACCTCCCTTACTCAGTTAACTGCACTTTATTCATAAAGTATAATACAATATATTTTTCCCCAGTTATTTATAATGCGATTTTTTAATCCTCCAACTAAACAAGCTTTCATGTGTTCTAAAATATTTTTCTTGTATCAGTTCTTTAAATATGCTGACTCTATAATTTATAACTTTCATTTTGTGACATTAAATACTTTTATTATTGACACGTTTAGTTTCAGCAGACTATTTTTTCTTTGTGACAGTACTTTCAAAATATAATGTTACTAAATAGGTATACTTATATTGTTCTTATGTTAATGAAAAAGCAGAGTACATAGCTTCAGGTATGTAAAATCAGTTTCATTAGGGTGGAATTAAGGCAAATAACTAATTAATTAATTTAAATAATGCATTAATGCATTTATCTGCTCATTTATTATTAATGTATTAGTATTAATAATGAAAATATAAATTTCAAATATTCTCATATCTATATTTTACTCATGCTGCTGAATATTTTATTCCTCCTGTTAAATATTCTAATGCTGTTTATACTGATACACTTAATTTACAATGTTCTATTGTATGCTTAATTTACAATGTTCTTTGTCTATATGTATCATGTATATATGTATCAAGTGTATATGTATCATATTTATCATACTGTATCACTGTTTATACTACGTCATGTATGTCTGTATTTTGTGTGTTTGGAGCTTTTCTCCCTGGGCTTCCACTGAAAACGGGCTCTTCTCAGCCCAGTGGACTTCCCCAGTCATCAAAATGAAATAATAAATAACTGAAATAAACAAATAAACTATTTATTCATTCATTTTCTAAACTCCTTATGATGGGGAAGGGTTATTGATGGCAGCATACCAAGAATGGCAGCCCCAAGCATGATGAATGACATATCTCCATCAAAATGTCCTTGAACAGGTTTTGTATCTCCTTGTAGTTTAATGACTTTTTTTTTAAATGTGCTCATATTTTTATGATAAAGTTATAAAGTACTCATTTAGGGATAGACTGAAATCTAATACTAGATATTTTCAATTTAACATTTTTTGTTACAGGAGCCCAATGCCATTAACCAAAACATTTTTTTCTATATGATCTGTGACAGCACTCATCTTTATTATTGGAACTTGGATAGTGTAACTAGCATATGTCTGCAGTGAATAGAATCTTGTCTGGCTTTTCAATTTCTGTGATCAGTGTCTGTTTCCAGTGTTGTAAAGTCAGGACTAATTTAACAAAGAATTTTTGAACCACATCTTCAGTTCAACAACCCTGATTCCATGACTGGTGATCCACTAAATCCAGAAGTGCTTTCCTCTTAAGCACATTTCTAAGTGCCTGCAGTTTTAAATAAATTTCAGTTTGTTCATCTAGAAGTTCTAAATTAACATCCTAAAAATGTGCCTACTAAAATCATGTTTATAGTCCCTGAATCGGATGATCTAGATATGTTTGTTGTTGTAATTATTTCTTTTCCATGTCAATGGTGATAGAAGTGACATTTTTCAACTCCTGCACCAGTGTGCACATCATGTCTATTTTTTCATCCAGTACCTGCAGCTTTAAGAGTATAATAGCACAGAGGCTTAAGACTTTGAAATATAAATGAGCTGCTTCTTATATAGTCCAGGAATGATTTCCTTCAGCCTCCATTTGCTTAGTGTATAACTCTGAGTAAACCACCTAACCAAATTGTGCTCCCAGGACATTACCTGAAGATAATAATTCAGTTATCTAATTAACAAATTAACACAAATAATGATCAGAGTTTTCAGAGGTGAAAGGAATCAGAATACTGTAAAGTATATTTTAACAAATCAAAAAGTAATTATATGTCTTTATTATAAATTTAGCTGGATTCATTCTGCAATTTGATCTATATCTATATCTATATCTATATCTATATCTATATCTATATCTATATCTATATCTGTCTATAGGAATATCACATTGTATCAGAGAACAATCAGGTACAATGGGTGGGCATGAACTTCAGATTCTCAGCTGCATTAAGTACAAGCGGCAAAGTGGACACAATCAAGAGATTCATAACAATTTCCTGGAGTGTTTCAGGGTTGTAACATGGAAATTTAATTTTACATAATAGCTGCACTAATTCCTCAGACCCGTCATGCATTAAAATCAGCCTCAGTCATCTAACAAGTGTTTCTGAGATTGGTGGTCTGAAGAGCTTTCATTGTTCATAGCATATAAAAAGAGCATAAATAGGAAAGGGCACTGGCTGACTAAGTTTGCAAATGACTGCAAGCTAGAGCCAGTCATTAAAAACTGAAATGACTTAGCCATCCTACTGGAAGGTTTGTTTTAAATAAATAACTGGTGCCTAAATCATGGTCTCAAACTAAATGCCAAAAAAGTCATTACTGTATCTTTGGGAAGTTATCTACAGCATGGAACTACCACATTGGCAATACACCCCTACGAGTTGATCCAGTTGTTCAGGGTTTGGGAACAATACCCCTCAACTGTATAGATTTTCACAGAATGTCCATATTTTTGCCTCATATTTTTGGTGTGTACCTCCTAAAATCTGTACTTTTCTGGAAAATAGCTAAGGATTGAAGTTATTAAATAATGACAAACATTTGACTTTAAGACTCAACATCCTTCAGAAAATTAATGCTAATGCAAAACCTATTATTCTATCAACTTTCTCATTTTGTAATAGCAATATTTAAAATCTGTCCCTATTTGTTCCCCCATCATTTTAGGCTTTGTTCAGAGTTTTTGCTCTAAGAGGTTAAGAGGTATGTTGGGAACTTATGTGAACAGTGACAAAACGTTTGACCAACATAAGTCTATTTTTGTAAGAGAGTCCTTCTACATTGAACAGCTTAGAAACAAAGGGATTGTGTCTAGATATAGGGATGTCATTGTCTCCTTTACTCAGCCCCCATTAGGCCAGTCATTAAATAGAATGCTCCCTTTGTCATGTATCTGTCCAGACACATGCAACAACTGGAATGCTCACAGAGATACCTTACTAAAAGGAGACAAGGCCTAAACAACATGTCCTACATGGATGGACTCAAAGCTCTATCACTATATTATGTATTCTACAGATTGCTAAGAGGTGACCTGTGTTTGGTATACAAGGCCTCCTCTGACCCATTACTGATGGATCTACTGCACATTAGCAAGTCAAATGGCATCAGAAATACTCAGATTAGGGATCTAAACCTCTTCTGCAGCATCAAGAGGAAGGTTTGGAGAGACAGGTATATCTCACAGAGGATTCTGCTGCTGTGGAACATACTCCCCATCACCATAAAGCAAGATTCATCCTTGACCATATTTAAATGCAACTTAGCTCTATGGATGGAAACATAACATTAAACCCAGAACTCCCTTAGTACTACTAATGGGCAGAGGAAGCTCCTTAATGCATTATCCCATGCATGGGTCCACTCATAATATCTATGCTATGATCCCAATTATTTTAATTAGGGGTAATAAGTAATTATCACCCACTGGATGTGAAAGGCTAATCTATAACCAAACAGGAAAGGTTATTTTGAGCACAAAAAGAGAACTTGGCTAGATAAATTGGCCTGAAAGAGCAGCTAGCCTAATGCTTACCTCTAAACCTATAAAGTACAGCTGTGTAAATTCAACGTACCATAAAAGGAGATGTTCAAATGATCACTGCTGCAGTAGCCTTAGCTATATGGGCTGTATCCTGCAAAGGATATAACAACCGGTCAGCTTCCAAAGCTTCAGGGCATCTTCCACATGACCAAACTTTAAAGCAGCTTGAGCTGTACTGACTAAAAGACAAGTTTGAGCACAAAGCCCTTCAGAGCTTTTCTGCCAGCAGAGAGAAAGTCTGATCCTTGAAATGACAATGCTAGGAACAGGGAAAAATGCATGTCCACACCCTGGCATAAAAATATACCAAAAATGAAGGGAGATGGAGGGATGGAGTGGCTACTGCAGCAATGATCAGTCAAACATCTAGTGTTATAGTTTAACTTACACAACTGTACTATGTTCATCGTATTGATCATTGCTGCAGTAGCTATATGGGTAGACTACCATACCCAACTTCACTTGGGAGGTGGAAGGAGAAGAGTCCAGGAGCCCATAGAGAATGGTCCTAGCAAAGCTCGATCTGGATCTAGAGAAGGAATCAAATTTGTAGTGCTTTGTCAAAGTATGAACAGAGGTCCAAGTAGCAGCTTCTAGAATACTTCTAGAATCCAACCCTTTCCAAAAAGCCAATGAGGAAGTCACGGACCTGCTAAAGTGAGCCTTGACCCTGCCTGGAATAGATTTGCTATGGTGAGTATAACAAAAGGTCATAACCTTAGAAAAGTATTTGGAAATAGTCTGTTTTGAAAGAGGTTGTCCCTTCTTCTTACCTTCAGAAGAATTGAACAATTGATCCAAAAATCTGAAAGATTTAGTTCTGTCAGGATAGTACCTGAGTTGTCTGTGGGTATCCAAGGTATGGAGTATCCTTTCTCCCTCATTTTTAGGTTCAGGAAAGAACATCAGGAAATGGATAGTTTGGCTTAAAGTAATTTGGATACCATCTTAGGCATAAAATTTGTTCTCAAAGAAACCCTGTCCCTATGGAAAATGAGACAGGGTTGGTTCACCATAAAAGCTTGCAACTCAGATACCTTTCTTGCAGAGGTCTGTGCAATCAGAAAAATGTTTTCCATGTTAAAAGTCAGCCAGATTAGCTGGTTAAGATCCCAAGGTGGGACCATTGGTTTTCTCAGAGGCTTCTTACTCAAACCTCCTTTTAAGAATATTTGACATGAGACTGCATTAAAAGAGGAGGGTCCATGAGCAGACATGCTAAAATGACTGATAAATGAATCTTGATAGAGGAATATGAATGGCCATAAGATAGTAACTCACACAAATATAGTAAAACCAGAAAACAACTAGCTCTGAATGGTGTGCTGGTTATATTGTTGGCACCAACTAGAAAACTTTTTCCATTTGCTAGTATATAATTTTCTAGTAGAAGGTTTTCTTACCTCCATTAGTACCTACTGTATGTCCTCAGAAAACAGTGCCTAAAAGGAATTAATACCCAAGAACATATCATTCAGTTAAGATTTGCATTGGGTGTGACAAGCATGGACAGGATTAGAAATGAGTATATTAGAGGGTCAGCTCAAGTTGGACAGTTTGGAGACAAAGCCAGAGAGGTGAGATTGCATTGGTGTGGACATGTACTGAGGAAGGATGCTGAGTATATTGGGAGAAGAATGCTGAGGATGGAGCTGCCAGGTAAGAGGCAAAGAGGAAGGCCCAAGATAAGGTTTATGGATGTGGTGAGAGAGGACATGCAGGTGGTTGGTATGATAGAGCAAGATGCAGAGGACAGGAAGAAATGGAAACAGATGATCCACTATGGTGACCCCTGATAGGAGTAGCAGAAAGAAAAAGATGAAGAAGAAGAAGAACCAGATTGATGTTGTGGTACATCAAACACCCCTGGTCTTGTTTGAGTATATCTGGTATGTGAGGAAGTTTGTGGTAATTGCCCCTAGTCATTTCCAAAAGGAGGGAGAACCACAGTTGCCCTGGTCAGAAGGGAGACACCACAATGATCTTGGTAAATTCCTTCTGAATCTAAAGTTGTACCCTGGATATTAGTGAAAAGGGTGAAAATGCATACAAGAACACCCCTGTACAAAGAAGTGAAAAGAAAAGGCATCTGTCTTCCATGCCTTCTTCCATGGAGACTTGGAACAGAATTTTTCCAGTTTATTGTTCAGAAAGGAGGCACAGAGGTATACTTGGGGTACTCCCCACAAATGGATCAAATGTTGGAAGACCCCATGATCCAGTTTCCATTCATGTGGGTCTGCACTTGTCCTGGTTAGCTTATCTGCCAAACAATTTTACTCTGCAAAAATATAGGCTGCCTATAGAGTGAGAT
The DNA here is from genome assembly GCF_019279795.1 of Protopterus annectens. Classification (NCBI taxonomy): domain Eukaryota; kingdom Metazoa; phylum Chordata; order Ceratodontiformes; family Protopteridae; genus Protopterus; species Protopterus annectens. Next base: position 53,953,266 of record NC_056742.1, read on the forward strand.
TGTGTTGTGAAGCTATATACCAAGCTAACATGGCTAGTCTGCAAAGGGAGTATGACCTGTTTCCCCCTTGCTTGCTGATGTACCACATGACTGTGGTATTATCTATAACCACTTGAAGAAGTCATGGGAAGGAATGATGTTTCAAATAGTTAAGTGCCCTGAATGTCTTGATCAGGGGAAGCTTCTCATTCATATCTATGTGTTTGCATCTGCCCTTGGTTTGCCACACCCCCTACGCTTTTATTTCTCTTGAAACTGCTTCCCAAGCAAAGGCCAAAGCACCTGTGGTGACTGACTGCTTTGACGTAGGAAGAGAGAGACAGGGAGACCTTGATTTAAGGATATCTTTTGTCTTCACCAAAAAATTTCTCTTCTGATAAAGCCCAGCTGGGACCAAGGAGAGTTCAGATACAACTGTATCTTTCTTATGAGGAGTCTTGACAAAGATATCACAAGAATCATAGATGCCATGAAACCCAAAATCCTGAGGTATTCCCTTGCAGTGACTGGAGTGAAAAACCTTAGAAATAGATCTAAATAAAGATCTATTTTTCCTGTGGAAGGAATGCTCTTTGGACAGAGGTGTCTAGTTGACATCTCAGGATCACAAGCGTGTGCCAGGGAGTCAAGAAAGACACCCAAGCCAGAGATTCCTACCACTTTGAAAAAGAATCTTCAAAGATAAGCAAGTAATCTAAATATGGAAAAATGTGGATACCCTGTAGCCTGCAATGATCTGTAACTGGAGCTAGACACTTTGTGAACACTCTTGGTAAAGTGGCTAGTCCAAAGGGTAAGGCAGAGAGCTGATAATGTGACCCAGACACACAAAAACCTTAAGAAACATCTGAAGTCTAGAAGAATAGGGATGAGATGATAAGCATCTTTTAAGACTAGTGTTACCAGGAAACTTGAATGACAAGGAAGTAACATGTTGCAAAGTGACAATATTTTGAATTTGGCTCTGTCGCAAACAGATTTAGGAAAGAAAGATCCAGAACTGGTCTCCAAGATTTTTCTTCCTTTGGCACTAGCAACATCCTTGAATACAACCCTTCTCCACCTGAGAAGGAGGACATGGTTCTGTCACTTCTTGGGAAAGCATGTGATGAAGAACATGTGGAAACAAATGATAGTCTAATCTGGAAGATGAGAACAGACCCACTGAAAAGGAGGAGTTTCCTCTCACTGCCATCTGTAACCTCAATGAATGATTTTCAGAATTCATTTGTCTGAAACAATCTGTTATAAAAGAGAAAAATGGAGATTTAGACTTTCTGGAAGAAAAAAAGGACCAGGGTGGGAGTATGTCACAAGTTCTCAAGAATATTCATTCAAACTTGTTGGATTTTCCTTGGTTTTGAGAGGTTTGATGCTTATTTTTGGAAAGCACTTACTAGTTCTTCTTAAACATCTGTTTACCTGAATTTTTGTGAGACTGTTTATTCTAATTTTTGCCAAAACTGGATGAGGAAAAAGAAAATCCTTTAGACAATTTCAAAAGGGAGGGCTGAAATTTTTTGGAGATTCCCTGGATCATCTTAACCATTTCATCACACTTTTTTGATCAGCTTTGCAACAGAAGTGCCAAACCCTAAATATCACTCCAAGGGAAAACTTAACATCTCATTTTTAACATTAGCTGGAAGGTTCTGAGAATGCAGACATTCAAACCTCTTTAAAACAGTACCAGTGGCTATTGCACTGATAGAAATATCAACAGAGTCAAACACACACTGCAAATAATTATCAATAATTTCCCATCCATATCAGAAAGAGTAGGGTTTGAATTAACTAATTGCTTAGCAGCAGTGAGATCAACTAAGGCTTTAGCTGCTGGGTCACGTTTAGTATATTGTATAAAAATGTAAAAGACTGAGGAACTTTATACATCTTATCTGCCTTTTTCAGGGGGAGCTGGATGACTATTAGGAAGACTGCAAGCAGTAAAACACATATCTCTAAAGAAGACAAAACAGGAGGAATGGGAGTAGGCTCTGGAAAATCCTTCTGTAACAAATGATAGTATTTTCTGAGAGAGTGAGAAATCTCAGTGTTCTCCCACTGAAAACACTGGCAGATTCTAGCAATAGTCTCAGTGAAAGAGAACCTTCCACAGGGAGAATCAAAAACTTGTCTCTCCTCTGAGTCCGAATCAGAAATTCAAGAAAAAAAAAAAACTTGAATCTATCCCAGCACCTTCCTGTTTAGATTCAGAATTTTGATTCTCTTCAGAAAAATATTAATCCTTCTTTCTTTTATCAGAAACTACTTTACAAGTTGGTTCAATAACCTGAATTAAACACTGAGCCAGACCCAGTGAACTACTCCTATACAAAAAAAATTCAGGAGCAGCAGGTACAGTCTTTGTTTTCTGTTTCTTTTTGACAGGAAAAATGGGGTCAAACATGTTACTAATGGCAGCAGCAGCTTTCCCAGGGAAGGGCACAACATTCTGACAGAAGGAAACCTTCCCTTTGTCCTCTCCCAGGACTTACAACAGTGATGCTCCCTTGTCCACTGAGGGGACTCCAAAAGCTGCAAACGGTCCATAATGGCTGTCAGGGCTACACCAAGGGGATCCAGTGTAAAAGGTGAGTGCTCTGAGGTACAGTAAATGGCCACTGCAGAGTCACTCATCTGCAGCTGAAGGAAATTTCTAGCCTGCTGTGGTGATAAAGGCTGTTTGCTTAACATTTCCTTTTTGTGGCTGGAGGAAGGATCGACTAAGGGGCTGTTAGTCTGTTCCATGGTCAAGCCAAAAATGTTACCTCTTTCCTGGGGAAGACAAACACGAAATGCCAGTAAAACTTTCCTTTCACAAAAGTTAGTTTTTTGACAGGAAAAACACAGTCAAAATCACATTAAAACAGTATGACAGCCCCACAAAGGAAATATAAACACAATTCCTTCACAGAATAGATTTTTTCAGTTAGTTTAAATTACGTTTTAACTGACAAAATAACAAGTGTTCCATTTAAAAGTATGCTACAGTCTTGAGACAGTCCATTAAAACACAACAGAAATTAAACCTTGACCAATGAATGGGAAATCAAAAATTCACCCTGTCTAGTTCCCATGTTTTTAATGGGCAGAGGCCATCAATAAGTATAATGTTCTCCAACTAACACTCCCCAGTCCCCTAGCTGCCTCCTTATTAACATACTCTTAACTCCTAACAAATGCCCAAGGTACTCAGGGACAGAATTGGGTTGTGGTGTGTGGCTAGGCTTATAAAGGCCTTAGTGGTCATTAGCTTAGTAACAAACTATGAACCTATAAACCTATGGGAGTTTAGATAGCCATCTAACACAAACTCGAAAAGGCCAATGTTGTTACAGGATACTGAAAAGATGGATGCACATTCCTTTCACAGCTTATCATTTGTTGATTGTTTTCATCAAAACTGCATATTTTTCCTTCTGTTATGCCCATCAAATGCATCTCTGTGATGTTTCTATGTTGTCAATTTTTGTGAATTTGACCTTAAGTAGAGACTCACCTCCCAAATGACTAAGATTGCTTCTTAATAGTAAAATAATACTATCCCATGATTTACTGTAATTATTTACATTGTAGAATAACCTCATAGCAAGAGGTTCTCGGTTTGATTCTCGGCTGGGGTGCCTTCTGTGCGGAGTCTGCATGTCCTCCTTGTGGTGGCGTGGGTTTCCTCCGGGTGCTCCGGTTTCCTCCCACATCCCAAAGACATGCAGTAGTTGAATTGGACACTCTAAATTGGCCCTAGGTGTGAGTGTGTGTGTGTGTGTGTGTGTGTGTGTGTGTGTGTGTGTGTGTGTGTGTGTGTGTGTGCCTTCTGTAGAAGGTTGGGCACCGGGCTGGCAACTTGATACCATAAAACTCCACTGCCAATCATGAGCAGACAGATGATCCACTGTGGTGACCCCTAACCAGGAAAAGCCGAAAGAAGAAGATTTACTTTGTAGATTAAGCACAGGAATTCTGTGAAATGTCTTTGCCTGATATGAAATTTTCAGTCCTGGCAATAGCTTTATTGCTTCATTTTACTCCAGAGAAAGCATGTATTCCCTACTTTTTATGGGCATTATCCAAAAAAAAAGTATTCTTCATGAGTTGTAAAGTAATATTATACCTTATTACCAGCGTATGCAATGCAGCATTTATCTTAATCATCAGGAAAACAGTGTCCTATGTTAATAAATTGCCATGTATGAGCTACCTGAATATTTGTATTTGTTTATTTGATACACTTTTCCACATGCTATGAAACACATGGTCCTGTATATTATCCTATCTCCTACATTAAGATCTACTTTTACAGATCACTTGTGAAGTGACTGCAAAATAATTCTTGGGGATCTTTAATACATTTTCTAAGCCAAAACACCACCCTGTAAGTGACAAATGATCCATAATTGTTAAAACATTTGACTCTTAATTGACCCATGAGACATTCATCTTGTTTCTTCGTCTCTCTGGAGTAATCTTTATTCAGGTGATTCACATTGTGGTACAGTATCAAGGGTCTTACTGTAAATGAGTTAAATTATGTGTACAGGTTTAGTCATATCTAAAACTTTACTCACATTATGCAAACAGCCTGATATAATTGTCCTCATGGGAATCAGCATTGTGCTTTGCCTACAGAGTAATTATGTCTGGTTTGGCTCTTCATATTGTTTCTAAATATATGTACTGAAATGTCTTGCAGCTCTAAGGAGAGGCTTTATACACAAAGTACTTACATGATAAGTTGCCTTTCTTTTCCATTTAGGAAGAAGAGTAATTTCTGCAACACTCCACTGTCTAGTGAACCTGAAATATTATCCTTTCCATTATGCGGTCTGGTAACTTCTTGATCAGTTTTGATTACCATCAGTTGAAGTCAGATACCTTGCAATGATTTTTTCTAAACTTTTCTGCATATTAATCTCATTTACCATTCTGGCAGCATTTGCTAAAGTCTTATGATTTCAAATATAATTTTCTTGCTTTTGTATACATTATTTGATACATTAATTCATTTAATCTATATTGTGTCCAGAAAAGTTCATTGGTTCATAAATATGTTTGTTTATGTGTGTGTGTGTGTGTGTGTGTGTGTGTGTGTGTGTGTGTGTGTGTGTGTGTCTATCCCTCTCTCTATATATATGTACACACACACACACACACACACACACACACACACACACACACACACACACACACACACACACACATATGGGAGAGATGAAATTTGTCAGTTAGGCATTTGATCAACATCTGTTTATTCAACAAAATCTGGTCAACTATACAGATTGTCAACAGGTATGACAAATCACACACTTCTTGGGACTGGGAAAAGTACCCTTTCCCTGACATTGAGTGATCTTGGAGTTAGTATGCATAATTATCAGGTGGTGTTGGGGTGATAGGGGATTTGCTCCTCTTGTAAAAAATGGTAGCTAATGTTTTTTGAAAACGTTTACTTTTTGCATGCATCAATGTTACTGCTTAGCACATGTAGTAGCGTGTCACTGTTCACAGTCTACATCTTGTGGCTGACATTGTGGACATCAGCATTTGGGTCTGTCAATGAAATTCAGTAACCCCATATAGATATATGCGTGTGTGTGTGTGTGTGTGTTTGTGTGTGTGTGTGGGTGTGTGTGTGTGTGTGGGTGTGTGTCCCTGTGTGTGGATATATGTGTGTGAGAGAGTGATAGTGTTTGGATGTTCACAAGCATCAATACATAGCACATTAATGTTGGCTATTTATAAATATACTTAACAAAAATGAAAGAATATCAAAGGTGCACCAAACAATCTGTGTTTACAATGGGTAAATCAAATATAAAAAAAAAAAAAAAAAAAAAAAAAAAAAAAACATATGCACACAAAAAACTACCCATCTTCAGACTTTGTCTGAATAGTTGTTAATAGTGAAAGTTTTTTTTTTTTGCAAGATAGTGTGTAGGGTTGGGGTTAGGGTTAGCATCAGCTGCCCTTAGTTTCCTATAACAACATTTTTTGTACTGTCTTAATGCCCCAGATTAATTTTCAGTGACTGTAAGTGGTACATACTATAGACCTATTAATGCACAGCATGTATGTGGATGCATAGACTAACAATTGCATACGTCTTTCATATCAAACATGTCTTTGCATTATGTTTACAGTGTAGGGATCTATTTTATGGTACAATGCATTTATTTTAAGATAGGGAAGCCATTTCTTTTAAATAATTCCATTGTATAATACACAGCACTAATAGGTTCATAGGTTCATAGGTAGGTACTAGGCTATCGGCCCAAGGTCCTAAGTAAGCCTAACCAACAAGGTTCCCTGGCTTACCCCATGCAAGAAAGTTAATTTCCTGTGCCCCTGTTGAGCAGAGCCACAGAAGTGATCCCGGGGTGTATTTCTTATTTCCCATCCACTCATCAAGATTTTTCTTGAAGAGTGCTAATGAGGAACTTTGCTTGACATAGATGGGTAGCTTGTTCCAGAGTACAGGAAGTCTCTGGGACAGGAATCTATCCCTCCAGCATGTCCTGTTTATTGTGGTGACAAGGTTTAGGTCCTTAGAGTATGTAGCTCGAAGGGATTGGGATTTCTTTAGGTGTAGCATGTCCAACAGCTCTGGGTTTAACATAGCTTTATATGTTAGGCAGAGATCTCCTCAGAGTAGGCGATATGCTACAGAGTAAAGCTGGAGTTTTTTGAGATGGTCAGTGTAGGGCATCTGTTTGAGGCCAATAATCCTCTTTGTGAGGTATTTCTGTGGCCTTTCCAGCTGCTGCAGATGTCTTGTGAGGTATATTCCAAAACGGGTGTTGTACTCTTTAATGGGTCTAATGAGTGCCGAGTAGATGGAAACAATGACCTCTTTTTTCCTGGATGAGAACCCTTTTGTGATGAGGTGTGCCACATAGAAGGATTTCCTGACTACTGTGGCAATGTGATTATCAAAGGAAAGACTACTGTCCACCTGGGTCCCAAGGTCTCTTATCACACATTCGGCATTAAGTAGTCTGCCGTTTATGTGGTAGTTCATGGGTACAGAATTTTTACCAAAGAGATGACAATGCACTTTTGGCATTGAGCTTGAGGCCATGCCTCTGACACCAGGCATATGTCTCAGTGAGGCCCTTCTGCAGGATGTCCACATCATTTAGGGACTGGACTATGGCTCCTAGTTTGCAGTTATCTGCGAACTTCATTAGCCAGAGGTCTTCTGTATTAGCCTGTACTTCAGAGAAGTAGATACCAAACAGGAGATGTCCCAGGACTGAACCCTGTGGTACTCCAGTTGTCACTGGCTTGAAGTCAGATTTGGAGTCTGCAACTTTTACAGTGTGGGTTCTGTCAGTTAGCCAGTTGGCAACCCGTCTTGTGATATAGGGATTTATACCTAGTTTTGTGAGTTTAGCTATAATTCCAGAATGGGGGATGGTGTCGAAAGCCTTTTCGAGGTCAAGATAGGCTGTGTACCACCTTACCCTCATCTACGGCTTTGGGGACTGCCTCAAAGAAGTCAATCAGGTTCAGAAGGGATGATCTGCCTTTCACAAACCATAACTGGGTGGGTTCCAGAATTTGGAGGTTACCAATGGCTTTGTTTATGAGTTCCATGATGATACGTTCCATGGCCTTGCAGACCAGGCTTGTCAGGCTAATAGGGCGATAGTTCCCAGGATCAGTGGTGGCTCCCTCTTTGTGGAGTGGGATAACTGTTGCTGTGCACCATTCAGTGGGCACAAAGCCTGTTGTGAGACTATGATTGAACATGGTGCTTAAGTGGGGAGCCAGTTCGTTGTGAAGTTCATGTAAAACCCAGCCTGGGATATTGCCCAGTCCCATGAATGCTGTGTTTTTTTGTTTTAGAGAGTACAGCTTTTACCTGCATAGATGTGATTACAGGGACTCTGCATTCTTCCTGCATAGATATGTGCCCTTTAGGGGGTGAGAGGAGGTTAAAGTTAGCACTGACCCTATCTGCCAGGATGTTGGCAATATCAGTTGGTTCTGTAATTTTCATGCTGTTGTGCTGTAACTCAGAGCAGATCTGGGTGCTGCCATTGAGATTCTTGACATAGCTATAGAATGCTTTGTGGTTGCCCTTAGAATCAATGGTGATTTTGTTTTCGTAGCTAGTTTTGGGGAATCTTATAAGGGATCTCAGCTTCTTACTGAGGCTGACAAGGGAGCTCCTCCACTGATAGGATTTTACTCTCTTTTGTAACAGTTTCTACCTTCTGTTGTAGAGTTTGTTTATGTTGGTTTCCTTTTTTTGGAGGATAGCGGCTTGGTTCTGTTTGGGATAGCATGATCCATGCACTCGTGTAAGTGCTTATAGAGTGCATTTGTGTAGGATTCAGCAGTCGTAACTGTATTGTCCATCTGCATGAAGTTTGCCACTTCTGTCTTAAGAAGCATAAAATTGGCTTTGGAGAAATTTTTTACCATGGTTTCCTTAATGGTGGGTGGGGGTGGGATGCGGATACCTAGGGTGATTAGCTTATGGTCGGATCTGACCAATGAGGAGTTGACTTCAGGTGTGGAACTTCGGTCACTCATGTTGGTAATGACTAGGTCTAGGGTATTATTGCTCCTGGTGGGGGTGTGGATAAGTTGATCCAGGGCATTGGAATTTATGAATTCCAGAAAGTGTTGGAGTTGGTACATGAGTAGTTTTCCCAGTTAATGGTGGGGTAGTTGAAATCGCCCATTATTAGGGTGTTTGGTTGAACCCTAATATTTTCCAGTATATCAAGAAAAGAGGAGTGAGAATCCTGGGGCATGGTGGGGGATCTGTAGCAATCTACAATTTGGATTGCAATTTTGCCCAGAGTTAGTTGCACTTGGATAACCTCGGATGCATTATGCTGTGCAACTAGCCTGGAGGTGTGGATATCCTTAATGAATATGGACACACCTCCGCCTTTGGTGTTCTGGTCCAGGTTAGATGGCCTAAAAGTGTGGTATGAGTTATAGCCTGGTAATGCAGGGGTGCTCTCTAGAGCCTTGAACCAGGTCTCAGTCACTGCACATATATCGATGTTCTCCATTTTAAGGAGTGCCTCAAGTGAGTGCATTTTGAGATTTAGACTTCTAGCATTGAGTAGCATTATACTCAGTATTTGCTTGCCTGTTCCTGTTATGGTGGTGAATTTGTCATTTAAACCTTATCTAAGAAAGGCACTATAGGAGTGGCAAGAGCCAAGTGCAGGCTATCTCTGGCAAAGCATCGTGGTCTGTTGACCATGTTGTCCCAGGCAGACAGATACTGGATCCCCTTAGAATGACACCAGAAGCTTAGCCAATTGTTGAAGTCAATCATTTTGCCATTGTACTGTGGTATCATTCTGGGTGATGGCAGGATGCTACTCAGGGCTAGGGTCATACCTGCCTGGGCTACAAGATCGGAGAGCTTTTCCATGTCTCTTTTCATGTAGTCCAGGGAGGTACATCTCAGGTCATTCACACCAACATGGACAATGACAGAGTCATATTTGCACTTGTTGTGGAGTGACCTGAGTGCATGGGTTATGTAGCGGATCTGGGAACCCGACAGGCAGCTGACAGTAACCTTCTCCTTGTTTAGCCTGGTGAGTGGGATATCAGTGTGCCTGACTATAGAGTCACATATGACTAGTGTGTTGGGTAAATTGGTTTGCCTTATAGGTTGTGGTTTATTGGCAAACTGAGTCTGTGGGCTATGTGTCAGTTGGGTTGTATTGTGGGGCGGGGGTTGTTTGCATTTCTGCTTTGATGGTCTCTGTTGCTTGAGCAGATTAATATTTAGAGCCTCTGTGAATGTTTTTGTGTTTCTATGTGTGGATTTTGGTGGTGTAGGTTTAGTGGGTCTATGTGATGAGTGTAGTGTGGTGCAAGTGTTTACCTTCTCCTCTTGACTGTCAAGTTTAGTCTTGGTTGGAGAGAGATTTACCTCCAGTTTGACTAGATAAGTGCAGCTCCCACAGGTTGTGGTGCTGGGTGGTAGGAGGCGAGGGTTGTCTGTGTACATGAGGAAATTGCTACATTGCCTCAAGATGCCCAGATTCATCAGATAGACAGGAGAGAACACTGGGAGCTGACCCTTGGACATGCCTGAATAAAAAAATACTTTCCTCTAGACAAGTGAGGAAAGTGAGTATAAGAGTTTATTTAGTGCTAACAAGTTCTGAACAAGAGCTGAGTAAAAATAAGCAAATTCAAGTGCTAAAACTAAAAATCTGTACCTGGAACTTGTGGTAGATAGGCTACCTAGTGCTTACCACTCCCACTGATAAGCTAGAATGCTTCCCTCCAATACAGAAAGGCTTGGGGGCTCAGAAGCTTACAAACAGTCCTGGATACAGCAAATCTGTATCTGGACTAGACTAATTACAGGAAAGATGGGAAATAAGCGCAAACAATGGCTTTTAAACCAGAAGGTTGAAAGAGATGGAAAAACTGCCCAAATGGCCAATAAACTACAATTTCTTGGCCAGAACCCACTCTTGTGGTAGATAGGCTACCTAGTGCTTACCACTCCCACTGATAAGCTGAAGGCTTCCCTCCAACACAGAAAGGCTTGGGGGACTCAGAAGCTTACAAACAGTCCTGGATACAGCAAATCTGTATCTGGACTAGACTAGTTACAGGAAAGATGGGAAACAAGCACAAACACATTCTTTTAAACCAGTATGTTGAAAGAGATGGAAAACTGCCAAATGGCCAATAAACTACAATTTCTGGGCCAGAAACCACTCTTGTGGTAGATAGGCTACCTAGTGCCTACCGCTCCCACTGATAAGGTAGAAGGCTTCCCTCCAACACAAAAAGGCTTTGGAGGCTCAGAAGCTTATAAACAGTCTTGGTTACAGAAAATCTGTATCTGGACTAGACTAGTTACAGGAAAGGCAGGAAACAAGCTTAGAATTTTTTTTAAAGTAGAAAGGGAGAAAGGAGAAACAGAAGATAATTCAAAATTAAGGACCTAAGTGGCTTGACCTTCACAAATGTTCTCTCTGTATTAGGTAGAATGAGCTAGTGACACTAGACTGGAATAGAGTTGGGATAGAGCTGAACAGATGAGACTGGTAAGAGTGTCTGAAGTCAAAATATGATCTCACTGTAGTTGGTTGAGTGAGTAAATAAGATAGACCCAGGAAGAGTGTTCAAACACAAATTTACAGGAGGGGTGGGCAATTCCAAAGCCACCAAGATTAATATCAACACAAGAACAGGAAGGGCAGGCGGGAAACTAACTGCAGAGACAGAGAGAGACCACAGTATTCTATGAAACAATTAAATAGAAAAAAAATAACCACAGAGAGACACAGACCACAATATTCAATGAAACAATTAAAGACACAGAAAAATAAAATGCAGTACAATCTTCAACACTGCAAGTTTGTACTTAACTCAGCTAGTAATGCAGTTGATTGTAGGTATGTAGCAGAAGCCAAACAACTCAGAAATTGAGCAGTAAGGTAAGTAATGGTAAGGATAGATTTAAGCACGCTCAGTAAAATGCACATACTCTTGCTTTGACCTCATGAGTAAAGCACTCTGGCTATGGGTAAATCCATCTTTACTGTTAGTCAGGTAGAGATTATTAACATAGCATCATCCTGGTTATTCAGTCTGGAATTGCACTAAACTGTGTACAGTCTTAAGATAACACAAACAGCAATGTTACATGTACGTGACCTGTTTCTAATTTATTTATCATGTTTGCCACCACCAGAATCTTCTCTATATAGGCTATAGGCTCTTATCTAGTGGAAGTACTAATTTAATAGTTTTGTCAATGTAGGGCATGAATTTCCATGTTGAAAATGTTAACTAGGAAAAGCAATTTTCATAGGAATGTGGTTACTATCAGTTCCAGTTTCTAGTTATAATTTTTAAACTACATGTAACAACATGAATAAATGCTATTTTGGTTTATGTAGTCCAGGCAGAATAAGTGCAGTTAAACAAGATTAGCTGATTTCTTAAAATGAACATCATAAATGTTTTGAAACTGATAATCTAGCACTATGTCATTTCATAATTGTTCCTAAAAATGTAAACAGTGTCTTGACAATAGTCTTGAGTTGCTTCTGGTGTAGCTTACAGTAAATAATTCTTTCCCCAAGGTAGAAGGTAAAAAGAGTCTGAGATAGAAGCCTTGAAGTAGTCAATAGTTAGTAGAAGTAGTTAATAAAATCTGGTATATTGTAGAAAAGCTTAGAATATTATTGTTGTGGTTACCACAGTGTCATGATTTCATTATATTATAGGTTCATAGGTTAGTACTAAGCTAACTGCCCTTGTGGGCCATTTTAAGCTTAGCCAATTCCCCATGTGAGAATTAAACCCTGTACCTTGTGTCTTTAAGGTAAACACCTTAACCATTATGCCAACCTCCCATCCCTGGTAAATAATTCTGATGACCTAGGAAGCCAGACTGATTCTGAACTAGCCTCATGAGATGGATCCCTGTAGACTACCTCTGTACTTATGATTCCTTTTAATCTTTTACTCTATTTTGTAGATGAAACAGGGCCTTCTAGAGCTAGTCTGCTTTAAATAAATGCAAAAACTAAGGCTTTTATCTTGGCTGCGTAAAGATTATCAATGTAGAATGGCCACCAGAGAAATTTAAGCAACTTTCTTTGTGATATACTGGGGTTTAAGATATTGACTGAATTGTGTAGAAATTTGAGAAATAATTATGTGCATTAATGTTTTCTTTTTCCTAGGGCTATGATAAGTGGACCAACCTATTAAGAAATGCAATGGCATGTTTTGCAAATTGGTCATATTTGATGTAATAGTTTGTTGGAGATGTCTGTAATCCTGTTTACTGCATACTACAGATTCCAGATTTATAGAAAAACTGCATGTTGTTTGATTTGGCTTAAAGTTAATTGCAAAGACTATAGATGTGGCAGACGTACTTTCTATATTGAAATGTTGAACAATACTTTATTAATTCCCATGGAGTGCTTAAAATAGACTCAAAGTTGTTTAATAGAAATACTATAGCAACAGAAATGAATGATCGTTTTATTCCTTTCTACCATTAATGGTAGACAGAAGCAAGTCATGGGCATTCAGAATCGCCAATTAGCTGAAACACCTGATGTTCATAAGGGTCATTTGCATATATCCCATGTGCCTCTGATACAAGAGATTTGGGAGGTCACTCAGTGGAAGGTCTAGCTTTGCTGGAGTTTTCATTTTGTTTTTACTGATTGGTTTTTCAGTGACCTCACGTATTGTTTTAGTTAGTTATTTGGGATATTTTTTGCAGTGACCCTAATAATAATGGACATCAGCTTGGTATAACCACCCTGTGTTTCTTATGCTTAGCCAAACAGTCTCTTTGCGCTGTGCTGACGAGGTCATAACAATGCCTAAATATGCATATCCACAGCTAGTGGGGTTTTCCTTTATTGGCCTGAAATTGTCCATTAAAATGACGAAACAAGTCATGGGCATTCAGAATTGCCAATTAGCTGAAACACCTGATGTTCATAAGGGTCATTTGCATATATCCCATGTGCCTCTTATACAAGAGGTTTGGGAGGTCAATCAGTGGAAGTTCTAGCTTTGCTGGAGTTTTCATTTTATTTTTTTTTCTACCATTAATGGGAAATTATTTTAAAATTTGGCTTGATTTGATGAGATTATCAAAGGGCTGCATGATGTAAAGCAAATAGGGGATACATGTAATAACCCTTCAGCAAGTCTCTTAGGTAATTTGATCACTGATGATACAAATGGTCCTACTTTACATAAAAACATGAAATATAAATTTTAGCCATAACAGATATCATGGAATTTTGAAATCATAGGGCAGTTAAGATTATAAAGCAGTTACTCTGACTGAAAGAATCAATTTTCTTTAAATTAATGGTATTAAATCCATTGACAAAGATTCCGTGTATATAGCTCAGTAGGCAGCACACTTATCGTTGATATGTGTGACATCTGAAAGCTGTGGTTTCTATTCCCATGCAGTGTCCTTTAACTTGTATTCCTGTACTGATATTATACTGTGGCACTAGTAGGTGCTGTACACCTTAGGTACCTTTGTTTGGATGAGATGTTAAACCAAGGTTCCCTGATGTGGTGGTAACTATTAAAAGTCCCATAGACTTACTTACAAGAGTAACTTATAGAACCACTTGGATAAGAAGAATAAAGCAAGAAATATAACTATTTATATGAAGCACAATATATTAATGTTCCAGTATACTAATGCTAACACTAATATATCATGACAGGTATGTTATTTACTATGGAGTAAAATGCTGTTTGGATACTGACATGATCTGTTAGGGATATACAATGAAAATGTCATTGTGAGATATACAGCACTTGTGATACTAAAGAGTATTTGCAAAACAATATGGAAAATATGAAACGCTTTCTACATCTCTGTTAATAATGCAAAATTGGACTATGATACTGTTATGCTGAGGAGCCTAGGAAGCAGGGGATGTTAATAAAGAGATCTGTTTAAAACTTTATGAGTAACATGGAGGTATCTAGAAATATATCTGGATGCTTGGTAACAAAAAAAAACAAAAAAACCCCCCAAAAAATGGCTCAAGTAACCAAGAAGGACTTTAATTTACTGATATAATATGATGAGCTTTTACAAAAAGCTTTTGCAACACTTCTTCCACAAATAATATTTAAAAACATGCAAAGTCCTTTATAAAAAACTTATATATATATATATATATATATATATATATATATATATATATATATATATATATATATATATATATATACAAAACTTTAAATCACATGACTAATCTCTAAAATATTTCTACTTAATCCCACATTGCTTCAATTGAAGAACAAGTTTAATACTGTCAGTCTCATTATGTCCTGGAAACATATCTATATGTAGAATATTAATCCATCTGTAGTCAGTATTTTTAGTTTCAGTAGTAATATTGCCCCCAGACTACTTGTACAACGTATAAAACTATGAATGCATACCTTTGTTCTTCTCCTAAATCCTTCATATACTTATGCAATGATTTTGTTTCCATACATCTTCTAATTTCAGATAAATTATTGCATATGTATTAAGTTTTTGCCTACATAAGATGCATTGCATGTCTCAAATGCTACAAGGTAAACCACATTCTTTGTATTACACTTTGCAACTGTCTTTAAACCAAATGCTTGTTTAGTTACTGGATGCTCAAAGATTTTACATGACAAAAAACAGCAAATAAAACTCATTTGTGCCTTCCCCTTGGCTATGCCTAGGAATTGGTTTATACACTTTATTCTTCATAATACAATTTCTGCTTTAAATTGTGTTTTCTCTTATAAGCAAAATATGGTTGATACATTAACTTTTTGCACTTCAATGCTTCTAGACCATCTAGAATATGCCAATACTACTTAATGATGTTTTGTATTTCATATGTGTGTCTATTATAAATCATTGTAAGTATAAGTCTAAGTGGTTTCCTATAACAGCTGACCCTTGTTCTGTTTTCTTTAAGAAAAAAAAGTTTAGTTTTCCTAGACCATTCATTTAACACATATTGTTGATATACTGAGTCTCCTTTTCAATAATCCTATTCTGAACATCCTGCACCAACTTCATCACTTGTCCAGTTAGACTATCATCTTCTGTATTTAATCTAGATGTATGGAGCATGTGTCCCTTAACATTTTTGTGAACATAAATGGGAGGGGGCATAGTGGTTTGATGCAAAAATGAATTACTTCTAATATATTTCTCTGCACTGTAGTGCTTAATTTACTATCATTTAACTTACACAACTGTATATCTAAAAAAAATATTTTAGCATAAAAACAAGCTTTTTCAAAATTTAAGAAAATCATCTTTTCCTGTAGCATAATTAATAAATAATTCCAGTTCCTCTAAACTTAAATACCATAAAAAGAATGTATTGTCCAGTAATCTTTTATAAAAAAAAGATTTTACTTGATGAACTGTCTTTTTCACAGGATATGTTTGCTAACACAGTTTTAAACAATAGTAATAATTTCATATTGGAATGAATATTATAAATTTTGTCTGACCAAGAAGCAAATTCCTCAGCCTTATACATAACATTATCATACACAAAACTGCTTCTGGTATTTGCCACCTAACATCACTATTTTGAACAGTAATACAGTTGTTTTAAGACACCGTGACAATCTTATTTCCTTAATTTACATATGTCTTGTGTTATGACAAAACAGCAGTGGACTTCCAAGTCTTGTAACACATCATTGCCCAAGTCTTGAAGAAGTGAAGAGTTTCTTCCTAATTCATTTGGTCCTTTGTGGATGAGTTTTGAGATGTAAGCACTTATTTGAACATAATACTTTCAATCTGTGGCAAAAATATACATTTTCCTTCATGAAACTACAGTAAAAAAAACAACATCCCCAGGCAAAGCTTGATATTACCACCAGTGCATAGACCATCATCTAGAAAATAACTTCATATTTTGCCTTATTCTGTTTTTGTTTTCGGTAAAAGTTTTTGGAGAAAACATCTCAGGAAAAAAGTGGGTTCTTTGCATTGGAGATTTCAGGAATCAAGGGAATTAAAAAAAATGTCTGCTACTAAAAGTCAATTAATTAAATCTGTGGGAGGCATAGTGGCTCAGCAGATAGCATTGTCTCCTCATAGCAAGAGGTTTTCTGGTTCAATTCTTGGCTGGGGTGCCTTCTTTGCAGAGTCTGCATGTCCTCCCTGTGTTCATGTGGGTTTACTTTTGCTGCCCTGATTTCCTCCCACATTTTAAAAACATTAAACAGGTTGATTGGACACTCTACATTTGCCATAGGTGTGAGTGAATGTGTGTACATCTGTGTTTGTGTGTGTGTGTGTGTGTGTGTGTGTGTGTGTGTGTGTGTGTGTGTGTGTGTGTGTGTATGTGTCTGTGTGTGTGTGTGTGTGGAAGAACAACTGTGCCAGGGCTAACAACAGTGTAACACAGAAGATGAACAAAGAAGATGGTGGCCACCATTAATGTGGCACCCCAATCCCATATACAAAAACTGGGAAAAATGGACTTGCAAATGGCTGGGTGAAATAAAGTCCACTAACTTCCAATCTACATTAATAATAAAGTTAATTTGAAAGAGCAGTCTAAGAGAATCCAAAATGATTTTAATTCATCTGTCAACATATGCATTAATTGTTCTTGTATCCAATGCATTTGCACATTGGTTCTCAACGTCTCATGTATAAACGTTGCATAGATCTGTATCTCTATATTACATTGTATACAATTGTAATTCTGTCATACATTGTGATATATTCACTTGGGCTGTGTCTGTAAATGGCCTGCTGAATTAGTAAACTTTCCCAGTAAACAAATGTAAAATATAAAAATAAAATAAAATAAATATCATGTGTACAGTTCACGTAAAAACAAAACATGTCTAATTTCTACCTTCACAACATTTTGCAACATGCATACACTATTTTCTATATCTGGCATCAAAATTATTCCACTGTTTGTTACAGAAGACAGAATCACATGCCCAAACCATGTTTCCTATAAAATGTAACCCAAAATTGTATCGTGACCACTAACATGCTTATGTTTCCTTTCATAAACTTTTATAGAATAATATCCTTTGTCAAATATGTGAAACAAAAGCTAAATATTTTATTTGCTTTATATTTCATTCTGTCATATTTCAGAACAATTTAATCTGTTACATTATCAAAAATGTTCATGTATCTTTAAAAAATGTTCATAGGTTCATAGATAATTTCATAGATGAGTACTAGGCTAGCAGCCCTTAAGGGCCATTTTATGCATAGACAGTTTTCCTTTTTATGCTGCAATTAATCTATCCCATTTGGTTCCCATCCTATGACTAATAATTATATATTACTCCTAATGAGAATAACTGGAATCATACCATAGATAATTTGAGGGGTCAAATACATGGGATAAAGCATTTCTGAGCTGTCTCTGTCCAGTAGTAGTACAGGGAGCAGTCCTGGGGTAAATTTCCTCTTTCCCATCCATAGATATATGTTGCGTCTAAATATGGACTGGGATGAACTATGTTTTATATGTATGGGAGGGGACAGTCTGTTCCAGAGCAGCAGAATCCACTGTGAGATATACATGTTCCTCAAAACCACTCTGTTGATGTTGCAGAAGAGGTTTATATTCCTAGACCAAGTATTTCTGTTAACAGTCATCAGTAATGGATTTAAGGATACATTGCTTGCTAGACACAAGTCACCTGTTAACAGTCTGTAGGATACTGAGTATAGTGGCAGGGCTTTGAGTTGGTCCATGTAGGACATGTTGTTTAGGCCTTGTATCCTTTTAGTAAGGTATCACTGTGGGTATTCCAATTGTTGTCTGGGCAGATACATGCCAAAGGGGGCATTATATTCAAAGACTGGTCTGATGGATGAGTAAAGGGGAACAATGGGATCCCTAGATCTAGACAAAATCACTTTGTTTATAAGCTGTGGAATATGCAAGGACTTTCTTACAACAATAGACACACGTTGGTCAAAAGTTAGGTCACTGTCCACATAAGTTCCCAAATCCTGAACAACTGGATCAATTCTCAGGGGTGTATTGTTAATGTAATAGTTCCCTGGGACAGATAACTTCCCAGAGGATACAATAATGCATTTTATTGGCATTTAGTTTCTGTCCATGATTTTGGCAACAGTTATGTCTTTGGGATAAATCTTCCTTCAGGATGGCAAAGTCATTTGGTGATTTAATGACTGCTCCTAACTTACAGTCATCTGCAAACTTAGTCAGCCAAAGCCCTTTGGTGTTTGCTTTTACTTTAGAAAAGTAGATGCCAAACAGGAGAAGTCCCAGCATTGAACCTTGGGAGACTCCACTGGTGACTGGTCTCTTAGTGGAGGTAACTTCCCTTATTCTGTCTTCCTGCATCTTATCTGTGAGCCAGTTGGCAATCCAGTGGGTGTCATAGTGGTTTATTCCCATTCTACTATGCCTTAGTAGGCAATTGTGTCAAAAGCTCTGGTTAGGCCAAGGTATGCAGTGTGTACCATTTTGCCTTCAAATGTGTACATTAAATACCTTTATTTTATGACATCTTCTTGGTGTCCTTGCTTTTCACAGGAAATGGAACTTCAGTTAAGTAAATCCCTCCTGCCCCCCCCTTTTCCATAGAAACTTGAGAAGCAAAATCCTGTAGACATCACCAGAGCAAAGAATGAGCAAGTTCCACTTGATTAAGAAGAAAATGAGCTTTTATTGATAAAACAAATAAAATATGAGTGCTTTCGGCATAAACTACCTTCTTCAGATTGTATAATGTAAAGACCAGCAATGGTTTAAATAACACTGAAAAAACAATCATAATGAAGCTTTAGTCACTTCCTTTTTCCTTTGGTTTTTACTTCCAATCAAAATGTAGCATCAGTGAACTTATATGCATGAGCTAAGGAGAACAAGATCTTGTAACTGGGGTTTGATGTTAGCCAATTATTTGTCTAACTAATGGTATTATATCCAATCAAGATGCTTCTATGTTCTGTTAAGGGTTCAGAATTACTGTTCTGTTGACAACCAATCATATACTTTACATTGGTTGTTATTTCCAATCGCAATACAGCCTTAGTAAGCTTATCAGCATAGATTGAAACTGCTATTTGGCACTATAGCCAAGACCAACCAATCATATGTCCCACTTTGGTTCTTACTTCAAACCACAATGTAGCATCAGTAATCTTATTTGCATAGACTAGAACTACTGTTTGATACTATAGTCAGAATCATTAAGAATCCTTGTATGTCAGTAAAGTTAATGCCCATGTCAAAACTTAATAAGTACTTGATAAATATAGTTTCATCCTGTCCTCCTTAGTTTCTACTGCAAATATCAATAGATCTGAAGTAAAGCTTCCGGTAGTTTCATAAAAGCAAGCATTACACCTTAAAATATTAAGTTACATTCTTGCCTTGCATAACTAAACACTTATAGTTAGTAAATACTAGCACACTGTTTTCTAAACTGCATAGAAACTTGGTATCCAATGTAAATAAAACTAAATATATAAAGTTAAGCTATCCAAAGACATAAAAAGCAAATAAATAAAAATAAAAAATAAAAAATGCTTCATTTGCAAAGTATGTTAAAATATATATTCAGCTCAGAGAGTTGCTTGTTGCCAATTAAAATTATTATTATTAAGTTTATTTTGTTATGTTTATTTTATGATTATTGAAATTGTATTACAACATGAAAATCCGAGTGTTCTTTCATGTCAGTTTGAGAAAAAAAAAAAAAGTAACAAACCACATATATGTGAAAATATATTGCTGACCATTTCGGTCAAAAGACTCATACTTTGCAAATTAAGCATTTATTTATTTATTTTTATGTCTTTGGATATCTTAACTTTATATATTTAGTTTTATTTCCATTGGATACCAAGTTTCTATGCAGTTTAGAAAACATTGTGCTGGTACTTACTAACTATAAGTGTTTAGTTATGCAAGGTAAGAATGTAACTTAATATTTTAAGGTGTAAAGCTTGCTTTTATGAAACTACTGGAAGCTTTGCTTCCGATCTATTGATATTTGCAGTAGAAACCGGGGAGAACAGGATGAAACTATATTTATCAAGTACTTAAGTCTTGACATAGGTATTAACTTTACTGACATACAAGGATTCTTAGTGATTATGACTATAGTATCAAACAGCAGTTCTAGTCTATGCAGGAAAGTTTACTGATGCTACATTGTGGTTGGAAGTAAGAACCAAAGTGGGGCATATGATTGGTTGGTCTTGGCTATAGTGCCAAATAGCAGTTTTAATCTATGCAAATAAGCTTACTAAGGCTGTATTGCGATTGGAAATACCAACCAATGTGAAGTATATGATTGGTTGTCAACAGAACAGTAATTCTGAACCCTTAGCAGAACATAGAAGCATCTTGATTGGATATAATACCATTAGTTAGACAAATGATTGGCTAACATCAAACTCCAGTTACAAGATCTTGTTCTCCTTAGCTCATGCAAATAAGTTCACTGATGCTACATTGTGATTGGAAGTAAAAACCAAAGGAAAAAGGAAGTGACTAAAGCCTCATTATGATTGTTTTTTCAATGTTATTTAAACCATTGCTGATCTTTACATTACATGATCTGAAGAAGGCAGTTTATGCCGAAAGTGCTCATCGTATTTTATTTGTTTTATCAATAAAAGCTCATTTTCTTCTTAATTAAGTGGAATTTGCTCATTCTCTGCTGTGGTGACATCTACAGGATTTTGCTTCTTCCATTTTCCCAGCCTGAGACAATTCAGTGTAAGTGGGATATATATTCTCATTTCCATAGAAACTTTTTTATTTTTCCATGCAGTCCATCCTGGTCATACATAGTTTCACTATATATTTATTTAGGACATTTTCATATAGTTCCAACTGCTAAATTTCCATGCTCTTCTAAAACAGAAATACTGATACATCATTTTTGATGTATTCCTTAAACTTCATTTCTATAACAATTCATTTTTATATAGTTAATTAGAAGACTCGTATATTCATCTCTAACTGTGAACATTCATCTCCCATCACTGATATTTCCACTACATTATAATCTTTTCTTGAACCTTTTACTGCTTCACTCACTTATATTAATCTTCTTGCCTCTGTTTTTGACCTATCTACTAGGAACATCATAAAACTAATTTTTTCATTTATAATAGAAATGACAGAAAAGGTGGTATATCCCCTCTAGTACAATGCATCTAGTTTGCTTTCTGCATCTTATTTCACTCTCTGGAAAGAGAATAGCTGCTTAGGGGATGCCCTTCTGCAGAGGGATTGATGGAGAGGTTGAAGAGCTAAAATGTACTGAGAAGTGGCAGTTAGAGAGATAGTTTTTGAACCAGGACAGTGTGTTACTGCCAATGCCTTTTTCAAATTAATATAACATTTTCATAGCCAACTTGATTATATATACATCATGCCATCTCTGACATATTTCTATACCCATGAATGTATATGTTCTGAAAAAGTGAATTATTTCCTTGCTCATGCTCACAATAATTATTCCCAGGAATGAAATCAATATATATAAACAGCATTCATTTGGCCGATCAGTTACAGCAGACTTTTGATTTTTGGAGATGTATACACTGTATGATATACTTTTTGTTCCTTGAAGTTATGAGAAGTGGTAAAATAAAGGATCTAACTGAACACAAGTTCCTGCACAATGAAGATTTACATTTTTGCTTCTTTAGCTGATAGACAAGGAATTTGACATCACCAGACTATTTTCCTTATAAAATATCATTGCAATTATGTATTATAAACTCCTTGTGTAGGACTCCTAAAACATTCAGTAATACAGTAATTCAGTAATAAACTTAGCTATACTATTCTGTGCCCATTCCTGATACCTAATAGATAATAATTTGCAGTCCAGTTAGTACTTCAAAAATAATGTTTGACCTTTGCAAGTAAGGCAATTTGCTCAAATATAACTCTAGAATTTGAAGAACAGAGTTAGAATGTCTCCAAAGAATTACTCCTTCTCCTTTTTCTCCTGAGTAGAAATACAACTAATAAACTAGTTACTCCACTTTAAATCTTCTAGGCAAGACTAAAGTGTGCTTTTTTTTCTTTTGCCACATTTTTCATCCCCTACATCTGATCAAGTCCTTTTCTGCTGACCCAGTGTGACTGCATAAATGTCTCCACTCCCATGGTCCCTGATGTTGCCTCTACTTTGAGGGTCTTCTATCTGGGAGAGAAGTCCTGCTCTGAGAAGACCCTGACTCCTCACGCAGATCACAGGGCATGATTTCCCAGTCAGTTTGCAGGTGAGATGAACTCAAAAAAAGCCATCATCTGTATTGTGAGGGACTTTTCTGCTGACCTAATCCCTGCCCCTGTCCCACACTGTACTAATATCAGCCTCGATGGTGCTACGGATGGAACATAAGAGGCCCATGCCCCTGGTCATAGGGCTGATACAACTACTCAGTTCCCCTTCTT
The DNA here is from genome assembly GCF_019279795.1 of Protopterus annectens. Classification (NCBI taxonomy): domain Eukaryota; kingdom Metazoa; phylum Chordata; order Ceratodontiformes; family Protopteridae; genus Protopterus; species Protopterus annectens. The sequence goes on from NC_056742.1 coordinate 53,976,233, forward strand.
CTTTCAAAACCCAGCATCTTATAGTTTTGAGACTTGGCCTCCACCACAATTCACAAAGTGACACCTAGTACTAGTCTCCTCTTAGGATAGGCATACCTAGCCTCCCTGTCACTTTGTCAGTTCCCTCAGCTGATAATCTGTGCCAAAAGAGTGATGCTCAAGATGGACATGTTTCTTGAAGAAATATGAATGAGTATCTATTCAGTGTTAGGACCTTGAATAATTGTATCCCTTTTAATGGGTTTTTCAGCCTATGTTCATAATTTAGTATGCATGTAATGTATATTGCAGGGTAGTATTAACGTTGTTATGGAAAGACACTATTAACATATATTAACATAGTTATATATTTATGTATATAGTGCAGACAGGGTAGTATTAACATTGTTATGGCAGGACACTATTAACATAGTTATATATTTAGGTATATAGTGTAGATCTTCTTAAAAGAGGACATTTCTGATACTGAAAACAAGTGAACAAGTACCAGTGGCTATAAAATCTTATGATGTATGGAACAGATCATAAACATGAGAGGAAGAAACATATTTTCGAAACTCAGTACATAGCTCCAGTTGTGTGATTAATAGTTTAAGACTCAAAACAATATATATGCTTACACACTAGAGATTTCAAATAGAAAATGTGAAAACCTGCCAAAGTCCTTCGAGTCTTGAAGACTCTCATTTAATAAAGGAAACTGCCCCTGTAAGTGTGTGGAATAGGTGCCCCTGTAAGTGTGTGGAATAGGATTTTCCAGCATCATGTTTAAATGGTTTTGCTGCTTAAGCAAGCAATTCATTGACATTTATTATACACAGAAGTATATCTGAAAAATTATTTTAACCCACAAAGATTAGTATTTTCATAACATTATTAATATTTCCAACTTTCAGCAGCTTCATGCCATTTCCGTTCTGAGTAAATTTCATATGAACTTTATTATATGTTTTACTTAGATTCACATTAAGACTATGAAAATTCAAAGTGTAATCCACTGCGAGCAGATTGGATGAGTCGAGGCTTGTGAAACAATAACTTCATCAGAACGGTGGGTAACATCAAATAATGAAGCATATTTTGCAGGGACATGCTCTCTGTGATGGGGCAAAGCCCCATTCCCACTAAACTATATGTATAACTTTACTGTCACACAGGCATGGGTAAAAGAGATCAGGAAACATGAAATACGATGATCCTACTTTGCAAATGACTGAAACCCCTTCATCCAATAGCTTAAATCTATTGTTTTCAGCTCAAAATAAAATAGCTGATATTAAATATAAAGTTGAACAAAATGTGTGTGTGTGTGTGTGTGTGTGTGTGTGTGTGTGTGTGTGTGTGTGTGTGTGTGCGTGTGTGCGTGTGTGTGTGTGTGTGTGTGTGTGTGTGTGTGTGTGCGTGTGTGCGTGTGTGCGTGTGTGTGTGTGCGTGTGTGCGTGTGTGTGTGTGTGTGTGTGTGTGTGTGTGTGCGTGTGTGCGTGTGTGTGTGTGTGTGTGTGTGTGTGTGTGTGTGTGTGTGAGTGACAGAGAGACAGAGAGAGAGAGAGAGGCTATTGCTTGTTCGGATAAGTTCTGGATGACCTGTGTCCCCCTGAATAAGTAAAAATGAATAGTGGAAAGTGAATGATTTCCTAGACTGCTTTTGTACCAGTTTGTGGTGAAGTGAATACATGCATCTTTTCTTCATTTTCTTTGACTACTGACTACAGAAACAATAAACAAATAACTCTTGTTATATAACTCCCATATCCTACTCTAGATCAAATTTTACTTCTCTTTCTTCCTGTAAGATCCAAATGGTATCTCTCTCAATTTCTCCATGCCATGCCCATTACCTACTTCATATAATCTAGAATATTATTTGATATGTAATGTAACTCTATACGTTGCCTATCTATGTAGGATGCTTCTGAAACATTAATATTTTCAGCAGGCAAAACCATTATAACATTGTGCCCATATTTAGACATTATGCAATGTATATATTCTGGTGTACACAAACAAGAACTTAAACACATATTCATTTACTGACATGAAAATATAATTTCTGTACCATCTCACACAATATAAGCAGTCACACATTACATGAGTACATTAAAAACAGGTTTAGTCAAACTTACTTCAACAATAGTGTTTAACAATTCAAAAACATAAACACTGATAGTTGCATGGATCATCTTGACAGATGATAGATAGATTAATTCCAGTTGACAATGAGACCAAGTCCACAATTATCTAAACAACATCTATGCTAGTCTTCAAATAGTCCATTACCTGTCCTATACCTATGAAGAATACTAATGACTTGCGAGCAATATCATTTATACTTCACAAAGAGGTGGAAAGGGGAAGGGAAGATAAAAAAAAATATATATATATATATATATATATATATATATATATATATATATATATATAATCCTTATACGGTCATAGTAAACAAAGATGTTCAGGTCATTGTGATCATTATCAGAGCATAAATTAGTATTCAATTCCATTTCATCTGAAACCATTTCCATCACCTCATATTTCTTTCTTGGTAGCCATTATTCATCCATTTACATCTCCTTCAATGCCCCAATATTTTTATTCTACCTCCATTAACCCAGCTAACATATTTTAAGCTGTCATTTTGAGGCCACTTTCATCATCACATAATAACTGTTTTTATTCATAATAATACCATGACCTATAAAAGAGATGCACTCCATGCAGAAAATGTCTGGCTTTTAAAGACTGTCTATAAAAAAGTATGATGTAAGTTAAAGGCCTGCAATTCATACCTCATTCAAGACGCTCTGAATTTCCCTGTAAAACCTCTGAGGTTATGATACTCCCAAAAACAGGTATATGTCATATCAGTGAATGGTCACATTGTTGAACTTCATCTAGTTGACAATGCAGGCCATCAAACTCCCCATGTGGGAGGCTGTGCTCCAAACACCCTCTGCTAACTATATATACCAACTCCAAGATTGCATTACAGTGGGGAAAAGGGCATATTTCTTGATGTCTACCTTAATGGGATCTCACTTAGAATGGTTTGAAGGCCTGCATTGTGAACAAGGTGATACATTTGACAATGTGGCTCTTTGTTGAAATGACATAGACCCCCCCCCCCAAAACATGCAACAAACCTCCCCTTAAACCTGCTAAACCTCTCCTATAAATATTTTACACCAACAAAAACATTTTTCCGTCTTGCTTGTGTATATATATATATATATATATATATATATATATATATATATATATATATATATATAATAGTGAAGGTATTTATAAGTGAAAATTTTATGTTTATATGCTTTTATTGTAGTCTTCAACATAATACATACCTGTATATTCTGCTTTCTTGTCCAAAATCTTCTTCTACTGTATTTACAGGTCTTGTTCTACAGTGTTCTGTTAATATTCAGTGTTTTATATGCCGTATAGGTTAGCTCCTTGCCTAATGAATTTCTTTGTTTAATCAGACTGACCTATTTAATCACATCTGGCCTGCTTTTTTCCTCTTGGCTAAACCACGTTTTATCTTGTACCCCTCAAGCCATTATATAACAATCTGAAGAAGACTCTGCAGGTTGTGATAAAAGTCTGATTTCTGTTTCCTGGATAGTCAACACTCATTTAATAACATTAATGTGGTTTTCTAACTGCATTCTTCTACTATCTGAATATGGTCCCTCTGCTTCTATTTTTTTTCTTGTACCTCCCTTTGGCAAAATATCTGAAACCATGCCTTCAGTATGTTGCTAGTAAACAGCTGTGTGGAGTCTTGATGCAGGTTTTCTGACATTGACTGCACTACACTCTCTGATCAGTCCCCTGTGTACAATTCCAGTAGATCCATGGTGTCCAAAAATGAAAATTTATCCAGAAACATTTCCTTCCAGCTGGCTATATGACAGTCAGCTTGTCATGTGACATAAGCAAATACTTGAATTGTCTTCTTCTATGGAAGTATGTCTAGATCCCTCAATGATCCTCCCTCTTTAGGCAACCAAACTGTGTTCCATGCCACCCTTTGTCTTGTCCCACCACACAGAATTCCATGATCCTGCCTTTTAGCCTTACTATATTACTTTCAGGCCAAGATACAATTGCTGATTGCCTAAAGTCAGTAACATATTATTGGGAAAAAGTGCTATTTTGGGTTGGGATCTTTCATAAACATACACCCAAATAGCCAGATCTCTTTCCGTGATTACTATAGGCTCCATGTACAGTGAAAATGAAAGTAGTAAAAAGGAGAATCCTTGTCTAGTTTCACTTGATAACTAACTTCTTTGGATGTCTGGACCAAGCCCTTCACCTAAACTACCAAATCCTGGTAAATATTTTCCAGTATAGCTGCAAATAGTCTGGAAAATTCATTGCAACATTTAGACTAAACAGCTAACTTCATTCCACTCTGTTGAGCATCTTTTCTGTTTCAAGACAGAGAGAAGCTACTGGGGATGCTATAATATAGGTATCCAAGATGATCACTAACATTCACAGATGTTATTGAGGGTACTCCTACCTCTGGCAGACCCACACTGATCTAGGCATTTCAGATTTAGCATGATTATTGCTAGTCTCCAAGGTAATACATTAAGAAAATGTAGCAGTCATAATTTAACACTAAAATGGGTCTGAGGTTTAAAGGTTCCAGTAGGTCTTTTCCAGCCTTCAGGATGATCAAGAGAACTGCTCTTTCCCATGAGCTTGGGATATGATGTGTTTCTAATAACTGATTCATTATTTGTAGCCAGACTCAGTCAGTTTCTTCTGATCCATCCTTCAAACCTCTTTTGAAGTACTACCCTTTCCAATTGCCTTGCCTGATGTTTGAACCCCCATTGTTTCCTTAAGATATTCTGTTATAATTGGTGACACAACTTCCTGTACCTCTTCTTCATTTAACTTATTGTTAATATTTTACTATTTGCATCTTATCATCTGTTCCTTTGTCCTTTGCTGTATGTAGTTATTGGTAGAATTTTTTAAATACTTCTAACATACCTTTTGCTCTAGTTATTATTTTACCTATTCACCCTTCCTAATGTTATACATGGCCCTTTCTATATTTAGCTGTCATACTCTAAATGAAAAATATTTTAGGACTTTAGGTATGTTAGCAAAATATATCTCTTTTACTGCAGTTTTGTAAGATTAACTCTGTGTAATCATGCATCAACCTTTCAACTTTATTTAAATCTAAATGCTCATCTGTGCCAACACACAAGCAGAGAGCTCAAATTCTGTAGATCTTTAACTGGTTATGGGCCTTAGTCTGATGCACTTTTATTGTTGGCAACTACTGTTTCCTTAATTCACATTTTGCACTTATTTCAGCTAAACCATATCACTTGCAACTGCACAAACCAGGCTCTTAATCTGTCCTTTATTTGCTTATTATAGTGGGGTGATGATAGTGAATAAGTGCAAAATCTGGTTATTAGTGCAGGGGACTAAAGCTCTGAGTGGGTAATACACTACTTATTGTGCTGCAAATACAGGTAGTGATTTAGTTTAAGCGTCTTACCCTATTATCAGCCCATTATCCTGCATGTGTACTGCCTAGTGTGCTTAGTTCTAGTGTCTTACCCTAATATCAGACTATTTTCCTGCTTGTGTACTGCTACCTACTTTTAAGTACAATCCAGGGTAAAATATATCCCCCCTCTTTGAGTGCTTACTTGTGTACCTGGGTGCCCTGCCTTGTTTATAAATGAACCTTCTGAACCAACGTTTTTATTTCCGTTACTGCAGCTATTGTTGGTTACCTGTAAGCCTCCTTTTGTGTAGCTTTACTTATTGGCTTACAGCCTGCGTCAACCACTTGGCATGTTAAACTAATTGTCATTCACTTCCCTGAAACTGTCTGCTTATTCTGGACCCATTATTAGAGCACAACTTGGTCTTGTGACTAATTGATTTATCCTGTATCCTAGTCATCAGTCCCCCTCTGCAAGGTAGACCTGCTTACCTTTATTCTTAGCGTAGTTGCCAACTATTTCCTATGTATAGCTTTCTGATTACGTAGTCCACTTTAGACCTACCACCATGGGAGACGCAGCCTATCTCCAAGTAGCTGTTACCTTGCACATGTACTGAACTGTTTTTTTTTACCTAGCATATGTTACTGTATTGTATTTTTGTACTATATTTCTCTAGAAGTTTGTTTTTACTGCACAACTATTGTCTTGTTGCCTTAACCCCTACCTTATTCATATGATGTTATCTTTCTGATTCCCCCTAGCTCTCTACCTCCTATTCTGAACTAAAGGACCTGACTGGTCTTTAAGGACCCCTTCCATCCTTTACAGCCATTCGAAAGCCTGGCCAAAGGTTTCTCCTGGTCTGTGATCTGTTATGAAAGTATGTCACACCCTAATCATGTATCTCTAAGCGTGTATGCCTAAT